>NW_017304472.1:306021-323047 GCF_001594115.1 Trachymyrmex septentrionalis | reverse complement strand
AAATGTGTCAAGGTGACATTGTTCAGGCGTAAAACGTAATTTTAAACGTCAAAGACTCCACATATAATGTGTACTTTGGTGTGGGGTCCCGATCAATGTTGATATTCCGGTGGACCAATTTCTTAGCAAAAAAGTTAACAAAACTATTTTCATTAAGTATAATGATAGCATACTTTCTTTCAGTATTCCACAGTTTTATCCGTTACAATAATTCTTGAAACGGAGGTATGTAACAGACTTCCTACTCTCGCAGTAATGCATGAGAAATTTTGTTTGATTATGATTTGGTATGAACAAGACACTCGCGCGTATATAATTAAATGCATTTTATTTAAACCAAAATCTTGTCATAACAATCAGAAAGAATTTCCGATTGTTATGACAAAATTCGAGATTTTACAACTAGAAGTAGAATTATATTATAAGTATTATATTATTTATTACATTATATTATAAGGATATGTTTAATATTTTTCAGTTTGGTTGGGAAATTGGTTTCAGTTAAATAGTGATGATAATAGTTAGTTATTTTAATCTCAGCGCTCTAGTAGTGTAATTATTGTGTCAATCGATACAAATCAGGCAAATATACTGTATTGTTTTATGTTGTTTTGTTGTTTCCTGTAGTGAATTGGAACAAAATGATATGTCTCATGACGTCAGTCATTCATTTCAATTCACGAAAAAACGTTTTCTTTTTCCGTCATTATTATAATTTTGAGAAAAATGCATAGAAATTTGAAAGATATAACAATAACATTAATTTGAATTTATCCGTGTTACCTACATATTACTTTATAGATTATGGGTGCATGATGCGCCCAAATCATGAATCATTTATCCTTGTTTACATTCGATGAACAACATCGGAGAAATAATACATTATGCATAAAATGAAATGCCTTAATAATTAACAAGAAGACATGTTTGATCAATAAGATATTCTACGGTTAGTTAATAAGAAAAATTTATCCAATTAACGACTAATTCTGATATATTTAACAAGATATAATTATAAGTGCCATTCAAAATACAAAAATGATATTATTTCGTAGTAGCATAATCAAAAAATTAAAAATGCGAGATTATACGAAAGCGTTGCAAATATATATTATATATGATAACACAAATCTTATTAAACCAATTAATACTGTAATATTGATAAATAGAATGAAATATTAACAATAAATAAATATTTATTTTTAATTGTTGCGAGTACTGGGGGAAAAATTAGTAATAAAGTTAAACAATATAACAAACAGCATGAAAGGCAAGAGTCACTGCTTTTACCCAGCGATTGTCGGGGGAACAATGGCGAGGGTGTGGGGAAATCCGCCCCCAAGCCATGTTGGGAGGAACGCGGCTTTTGCGAGGTGCCGGGCGTGGCTGCGTGGTCTGCGTGGGGTGGACTCGCGGCCTCCTCTGTCGAATAAGCCGGAGGGGATGCGATCCACCGCGTTACGCCGTACCGAGATGTACGCGGAAGTATTAAGACTGAAGGGAGGTGTCGGATCACCGATCATCTGGCAAAACATCGCCAGTGCTTGGTACGTTGCAGGGGCTGACTCCTGCGGTGGCCAGAGGCCTGCGCCTCTGTCATCTAAATTTTGGAAGAGACAAGCTGCTGAGGAAGGAAGCGAGATAGGCTTGACGTCGCTGCTTTTTGCGCCGGAGAAACGTTGCCTCGATAGTTCCGGTGAGGACTCGGACCGGCCACCCGTGAAGGAGGCCACACCGCGCGATCCGATTCGTCGGAATGCGAGACGCTTCCTTCCGGGGATGAGGCCTCGAGAGCGTAGGGGAGGCGCAATGAGTGTGCTCCTCCTCGACCGCGGGATGCGGAGGGGACCAGGTAGACCGGCATTGAATCCGGAACGGTTGATCAATTCACCAGCGAAAAGAGAGAACAGAGAGAGAGAGAAGACGAGGGCGGTCGAGAGGCTCCGGAGGGACAACGTGTTCATAGTTGATCCTTCGAGGCCTCCCGGGTCCAAAAGAAACGCTCGTCGCATTAAGGAGGCTGAGGTCCTAACAGTCCTATATATCTACGAGTATAATATCTATAATAGGACTATATAGTAGTTACCAACCTGTGGTGTCGATAGTAGCCATGGCGGTCGAGCTCCTGATTATGGGATTCAAGCGATCTAAAAATATAAAAGGCGATATTGTGGGTAGCCTCTGGATAGAACTCACAGAGCTCACGACTGCCACCGTGGTATTGGGGACCGTGGCAATGGGGGTGGACGACGCCCGCGATGTTTCGGACACAGTGACGATGGCGAGAGGGCTCCTCAAGAAGGATATCACGGGGCTCTCTTGCGAGAGGGACGAGTTGCGGAAAGAACTTGAGGAGCTACGCGGAAGTCTCTCGGGGCCGCGGGGCGGTGGGACGGTCAATCGGTCGATCGGTTCTGCCTAGCTCGGGAGCGGAGTTTCCGCTTCCTCAGCGGAAGACGCGGAGCAACGCGAGAGAGGGTGAGACTGCGACTTTCCCCCTTTTGCGACTTTCCGGACTCGACGACTTGATTGAGCACGAGGAGTTGCTCTCCGCCCTGACGGAGGCTGGGGGTTACCGCGCCGACGACTTAAAGATTGGCGACGTGAGGCGATCCCCTGCTTAGATGGGTGCCGTTTGGATGCGCTGTCCGATTGTGGCCGCGAAAAGAATCGCGGAGTTGAACAGGATCACCGTTGGATGGGTGAGTGCGCGAGTGTAACTCCTGCGGCCGAGGCCCTTGCAATGCTATCGTTGCTATGGAACCGCCACGTGCGGCGGGACTGCACGAACTCAGCGGACAGATCAGGGACCTGTTACAGATGTGGCGGCACCGGGCATCTCGCCGGCTCTTGCACCGAGCCGGCGAGCTGCCCGGCCCGTAAGGAAAGGGGCTTGCCCGCCAGGCGTCGCATCGGCGATCCAAGTAGCCGAGAGGAAAAAAAAAGATGGTGGCCATCGGCCGCGGCTCCACATGTGGTAGGGCTGCGGCTGGCGGGGTCGTCATACCCTCGTCCACGCCACCGACAAAGACGTCGGGCGAGGGCGAGATAACAACGAAACTCGTGATGATGGACACCGCGATGAATCCCCCGGAGTGTGAAGACTTGTCCCATGTCATGGATGTTGACGCCGTGAAGGAGGCGGACGCCGCGAAGACGCTGTGTCAGGAATAGATCCGATTCTTGCAAGCAAACCTGAACCACTTCTCGGGGGGACATGTTTGTCCAGTACTTTCTGGAGAGTGGTTCGGGTTTGAGAATAGTCGCGGACCCGTACGTCGTCCCGGATAGCCCGTGGCTGGGCAACATTCGGGGGTCCATCGCGGTTGTCTGGAGCAAAGTGGATGGCTCCCCTCTTTTCTTCATGGTGGAGGGTGGAGGGGGATTCATCCTGGTAGAGTGGGGCGACCTCCTAGTAATGGTGTGCTATCTTGTACTCCCAGCCTCCCGATGATGGATTAGGAGGAGCAATTAGAATGGATAGGGGAATGCCTCCGTAGGCACCTCCCCCGTCCCATACTTGTGGGGGGGAGGACTTCAACGCTTACTCAGCATTGTAGGAGTCCCTCCACACTAATGGTAGGGGCAGGGAGGTGGAGGGTTAGGCGGCAGCCCTTGACCTTTGCCTCTTTAATCGGAGAGGTCACCCCACTTTTTCGGGCAGCGCGAGAGATCCATCGTGGACCTCACATAGGCTTCCCCCGCTGCGGTAGGCAGGATGGCTGGCGCGTAAACCCCACCCGCTTCGGTAGCCAATCCGACTGATCGAGATGGTCGTGACCACGGCTCGTGCGCCGGTCCCCTCCCTGCCAGACTCTTGGCAGCGGGAGGAAAGAATGGATAGGGAACGTTCCTATTGGAAGCTCTCCGCACTGGACCCCGACGCCTTGCTAATCTTATTGGAGGCTGCGACGTGGGCGGAGAGGTCGGGCGATGGGGAGACCGCAGTAGAGGGCGGGGCGGAGTGGCTCTGGGTGACGTTGACCGATGCATGCGGCGCCGCTCCGCTCTACCTATTGGTGGTCGACGGACTTGGCGGAGTTCCGTCGTAGTGGCGAGGCGCGCTCATCTCCCCACGAGGCGGCGACGGCGCGCGACGAAAGAGGAGGTGGCCCGTGCGCATAACATTTTGCGGGTGGCCCGCGGAGCGCTGCGCCTAGCAATCCGAAATGCCAAGAGCCAGGCGTGGAAAGCCCTTCTGACTATAATCGACGCGAATCCCTGGGGGCAGCCGTATAAATTGGTCCTGCGGAAATTGCGATCATGGACGCTCCTAGTGACCGAGGTGTTGGACCCGCAGCTACTGACGAAAGTCGTGGACACTTCTTTTCCGTAAATAGGACTTCGGGGGTCCCGCCGTACTCGGACTGGAGAGAGGATCGGGAGGTCAGCGCCGAGGAGATTACCCGGGCGGTGAAAGGACTGAGATCCCCCGAGGGGACCGAACGGAGTGTCAGGACGCGCTTGGTTCTTGGCATTCGAGGTGCTGGGAGGGAGGTTGAAACGGTTCTTCAACCTCTCCAGGAGCGTTTCCCCCGTGCATGGAAGTTTGCGCATTTAGTGCTCCTTCGCAGGCAGGAACGCCCCGCGGGAAAGCCGTCGGCCTACAGACCGATCTGGACGACATCGCGAAGAAGCTATTCGAGCGCGAAGTGGCTAAGCGAGTCGTCCGGCACTTGTCTCTGGAGAGCCCGGATTTATCAACGGGGCAATACGGTTTCCATCGCGGCCGTTCCACTGACAATGTTATTCGTCAGGTGCAGGCCCTGACGGGGGCCATAATCGCCGACGGGGGAGTCGCGATGTCATTAGATATTGTCAACGCGTTTAATACCCTCCCATGGGGCAAAATCGTGGAAACGCTACATGCGCACAATGTGTCGGCATACTTAATCGCCATTATCAGCGATTATTTCAGGGACAGGGCGCTGGAGTTCCGCTGCAAAGGGGGACACTGCAATAGGTCGGTTTGGTGCGGTGTTCCGCAGGGATCCTTCCTGGGTTCGCTCCTGTGGAACATCTACGACGCGGTCTTCGGCGGGGCGCTTCTCTCCGGCTGCCACCTAGTCTGCTATGTAGACGATACCCTCGTGGTGACTGCGGGAAGGAATTGGGACGCGGCGGTCATGAGCGATGCAATGCGTGCTGCGCTCCATAGAAGGACTGGGGCTGAGGGTATCCCCTCATAAGACAGAAGCGTTGTTTCTGCATAACGTGGCTTGGGGAGATGCTCTCAACCAGAGTGAGGGTTGGACGGACCAATGTCGGGGTGGGGCCCCGGTTGAAATATCTGGGCCTCACCCTCAATGGCCGCTAGGAGTTCGGCGATTACTTTGACCTGCTGACTCCCAGACTGCTTCGCCAACTCTCTGGCCGACTTGATGCCGAATCTCTGAGGTCCGCGGGACTTCGTGCGGCGCGCACAGTCCTGCCGAGACTCTTGTACGGAATCCCGGTTTGGGAAGCGGCAAAGAATTGCCACATCATTGTCGCGATGTACTGCGTCCAACGTAGGCTATCGCAACGTATTATCCGTACGTACAGGACGGTTTCCAATGCCGCGGCTGCCGTGCTGGCGGATGTGCCACCCTCTTGGCAAAGGGGCGGGCCGAGGTCTACCGTTGGATGGCCTCGGCTTGTCTGGAAGGTCGCGAATTAACACCGAGGGTGATAGAAGCCAGACGCGAGGACGTAAAGAGGCGGATGTTTGCAGAGTGACGCGCCCGCCTCGAGAACCCGAGATTCGGTGTCCAGAGGCCATCAAGACGTGTCTGGAACAGTGGGCGGAAATAACGTGGGATGGTCTCACGTTTCAACTCACGCAGGTGCTCACCGGACACGGGTATTTCGGTGGGTACCTGCGTCGGATAGGTAAGGAGCGCGCGCTGCGGACACTGCGAAGCGGACGTGGACAGCGCGCGCAGCATACGCCAGCCATACGCTGGCGGAATGTCCCGCCTGGGACGCAGAGCGCGGTGTCCTCGTCCAACAGATGAGTGAAGGACCTCTCTGCCGGCGCTCGTGCGCGAGATGTTGCGGAGAGAGGCCTCCTGGAAGGCCGTCTCCAACTTCTGCGAGCGTGTCATGCGGAGGAGGTCGAGAGACGATGAGAGGCCGCGTTTGTGGCCGTCGCGTCGGCGCCCGGGGGGGGGGGGAAGGGAGGCAACGCGCTCGTCGCAGCAACTGCTACGCCCGTGCAGCGAGGGAGACAGGCGGCTGGCGACGGCCCGCCCGCGGGCGCGGCCCGACGTAAATTGGGGCGCGTCGGCGGACGGGCGACGAGGGTATGGGCTCGAACGGGCAACTCGACTGGTGGCAATATAAGCTTTAGATTGAAATACGTCGATTTGGTTGAACATGAAATGCAGTAAATGATTTACGAGGCCTACTTTTGCCCTGTTATCGGGTGCGACTGATGTGCTCTCGCCGCGTTCTCTTTTTACGCGTATGTGAAGGCTCAACATGGTGTGAGGTCCAGATAGTCTTCTCCATGTCCGGGTGTGACAAATTCTATGGGCGAGTCGTCCGCGAGCGAAGTTACGGGTTCGTAATAAATCCATTGTGAACTCTTAATGCTGGTTTGCGTAGGAGGCAGAGAGAAAAGAGTTCGCTCTTTATACACTCGCTTGAGGGTATGAAGAAAGGATATGTTTTTTCTCCAGCCATGAATTCATATCTCAATTAAGAGATGTCGGATACATCGCGTTTTTTGACACGATGTTTCCTAGAAGATGGTTTTTGGTTTTTCTGCAACACGAATTTTCTTTTTCTTTTTCGTATTTTTTTTGGTCCTCTTCTCTGTACTTCTCGATGATTTTCTTTTGACCCCTGGACGCCATTTACGATGTACGATACGTCTAATATAATAATATCTCTTCTCATTTGCAAAGATACAGGGGTATTAGTTTTTCGTGTACGAGAAAGAATCAATGTACTTTCCTTGTCTATTTCTTATTCGTAATTTTTACGTTTTTTTTCTTCCTCTCGATACAATCAACGCGGAATTCGCGCTTTTGATATAAAAGGCGTGGAACTCGAGGTCGAAGTTTTACGCTATTTACAGTAACACCGTGCGTGGACAATAATCTTTTATTTCTCACCAGTGCAGGAGGATGTTCAACACACGGAGTAATTGTGCAAATTGATTTCTACCCACTGCTTTCACAGTTTTTCTCTCGCGTATTGCATCGTTTATTAAATCAGTGATATTCGAATCTTTCATGACGTTACCATCTTATAGTCATGATTCTATGCTTGTCCCAACTAATTCTATCGGGCACAGCTTTTCGAAGCAAATGTTTTATTAGTAAGTGTGCATGCTTACGATTTCGGTACGCTTTTCAGTATTTCCTCGATGCTTTTCATCGTATGATTATGCTCGAAATTTCGAATTTTTTTGCAATAATATCTGTGTTATTAATGAAATATGATGGTCGTGGTATATCGGATGTTTGCGTGAGATCGTGAAAAACGCCATCGTTCGTAGTCTCGTTATCAGCAGAGGCATCTCGTGTAGCGTTGTCTTCTACATTTTCGTTTTCATTAGGTATGTTTTTTTACCTTCGCGTTTCTTAGATAAATCGTAGGTATCGCCATAATGCCTCTTTATACATTTTCCACCTCTCGCTTTCGTCACGAGGCCAACCGGAATTAAGAATACGACTCATCTCCGCATTGGGTCGTGTTAGTTGAGTTCCCGGGGTTTGCGTTATTAGTGCTCAAGTTATCCGAATTTTGCAGTTATTTCTTTTAACTCTCCTTCAACGAATGATGTCGGATTCTAACATAGCTGATGCTGCATTCTCTCCAGATTTTCCGTCAAAATTAAAATAAAACCATTTTTTTAGCCCTCTCCATAATGTTTTATCCCTACTATTTCGTTCCTTTGATAATTAGTGATAATAAAGTCGATAATATAGGTCCGATAAGATAAGAATCCGTTTCGCTACACCAATAGTTTTCTTTTATCCCTCCAATTACCACGTTTTGCAACGACGCGACGCAGAGCCTTTTTGTATTTGGTTAATCGGTTTTTTTCACTCTGTTCGAGCGAGACGTTACCTTTGAGTGTATTAAAAACATATTCACAGATACAATGAATTAGTTTTTCGTCAGCGAATGTGTGGCGATTTTCGTCGCTTTGTGCGATTTCTCATCACCCATCTTCATCGCGAGAAAAATCTATGACTGACACGCCCAATTACCCGTACTCAACTTTTATACGAATTCGTTGGAAAGTGATCTATTCGGCACGTAGACATAATGAATCGTATCTTCGAGAAAAATACACGTTCGAAGTTCATACTCGTCCGGAATTGATTGTTTCAGATTGAGCAACAAATACCCGAGACCTCGATGTGGCGTCGTAGTATGCCTCTTCTATAATTTGAGCGCGATCACCTAAATTTTTGAAAACAACGATGTAATTCGCGTTAAGTGATATATCACGCTGCCCACTCCCCTGATAGAATAGATTCTGCGAGATAAGAATAACACTGAGATTCTTGTGATGACTGCCTTTGGTAAAAAGATCCACAATCGCATCGCACGACGACGATTCTCTCATAAGATGGTCGATTATCAGTAATTTCGGAGAAAGCAGATCGTTCGAGTAATCTTCCGGACGAGGTAATCTCTTGCGAAATTCAATTATATTCTTCTTCTTCGTCGTTTTAGTATTGCTGCATCCCCAACGCTGTTCTTCGAATTCTTTTACATGTGTATCGTACTGTTCTCAACGATAGGCTTCTTGCCATTCCACGTAATAAAACAAAATTCTCTCGAAACGCACGTCGGATATATGTAAGAGATAAATGCCGAAGAAAAACCTTTACAAAGATCGTTTTCCAGCAACTGATCGGTCCGCATACGATCGACATCCAAGGATGTTTCCAACGCATGTCCATTTTACAAAATGAACGATCGATCTCATGCACGACTTCAAAAGCAAAAAGAAAAAACGTCACTTGATTTCTAGAACACGTGAAAAAATAATTTTAGGAGGGCGGAGAGAATAAGCTGATCGCGACGGCAGAGCCTTCTCCACGCGGCGGGCGAGCGCTCGTGCCAGCGTACCTCCGCGTAAGCTTGTCAGCGAAGAGCACCGCGGCTGACGAAAAGTTGATTATCTTGCCGAGATGCGCATAAGCTTATCTTCATAAGCTTGCGTCAAAGAGGTATCAGCGTATATTTCTATCATTAAGTGAGCACGTGGCATCGCTGTCGATAAGCTTATTGATGCCATTACCGTGATGTCGCAGCGAGGGAAAGTTTTCGTAGAAATCGGAAAGGTTAGTTAAAATTATGTAATAAATCACCTCTTCTTGTTTCCTTCAAGCACAAAATATTTTTTGTTCAAAAAAAGAAAAAAGGAGAAAAAGAAACATATATATAATATTAAATTTTTTATGTTGCTTATATTTTTGCTAACTCTTATAAAATTCAATTATTCAGAAACAATATTTACATCTTTATATTACAATTAAATATTTATATTTTTATATTTTTACATTTTTACATTAAATTATTCAATAAAATTTTAATAAAAATGTTTTTTTGCAAAAAAGAAATTTTATTATTTATAAAAAATTTAAATTCATGTCTTTTCTTACATAATACTTAAATACTATACAAATACTATACAATAGGCGGAAAATTCGCGAGCTTAAAATATAAGTGAGAGAAAGAAAAAAAAGAAGAAATCGTTATTTTCTTCTGAAGCCATACGGAAGGGAATAGCGATTATTAATAAATTTGCGTTTTACCAATACCGGTGCGCATGCTTGATTTCGCGTTACGATTTCATCTATTATTAATTTCCTAATGCTATTAAAATTTATAATTCGAGAATTCTTATAACTTAATGTTATTCCTTTAACTTTACAGATCTCGTGTCGGCGATCTTCCGATGTACGAACGACGTACGCGTAGAATTTCGGGTCCCCGGACACGAATGACTCGATAAAACTGCCCCGTCCGTAGCTCTCGAATTCATTTGTCATATCGCCCAGAAAATTTCCCGTACGCGGCTCGTACTCACTCGGTTCGCCTCTGTTTACGTAAATACACGAGTCTGTATCACGAGATGTAATATAAAACGCGATTACTTAATTTCTCTAAATATTATATAATATCAGTCGCACGTTATCCATGCCGCGATTACAGAGTTGGATACAGAGAAGGCGCGACTGTCTCTTCGCGTACTTCTAGTCGCCACGAAACATATATTACCTCGTCGTTGACAGGTAATATATTGGTTATTTCATGCTCTTAACTCGTGAGCAACCAACGTTCGTATTTTTTTACGATCTCTGTATTAGGCAAATTGGTTCGTTGGCCGAATTTACTCTACAAAGAATTCAAGCAGAGCTTCGCGACCGAAACCTGGATTTCGGAATATTATTTCTATCGAGAACAATATCTTCGGTTTTTTCATATTCCCGAAGATACTGTTTCTTATTCTCGTTATCCAAGCATTCGCTCGGCCATCCGCTAGCTTCCTGCTGTAATTTCAAAAAACTGTTGATATGTTCGGCAAACCACTCTGCCTCGAACGAGGATGGAACCGTATGACTCTAAATTGCCATATTTCGCTCACACTCGTCACGAGATAACCTTTCTCGAAGGCTTTGCGCAATTCGCAGGATACCCACGCATCTACGAATTCACAATCGGCGGGGAAATCGTGAGTACACTTGGGAACGTTTCGCAGCAACTACGACACAGCCCGAACAACAATTTGCCTTGTACGCGGTACGGGAGCATAAGGTAAAAGAGATCGCATGGAGGAAGTACTGTGCACCGAATGGTACCCTCGACAGAATCAAAATTAAAATTCGAAGCTACGCCAATTAATTCCGAACATTGTTTTCCGATATAAATCGTAAGTTGATCTAACGGAAAAGTACTTGTTTTTAATACACACTGATACAGAGAATACATATTTTCTCCGTACCCGTAACTTTGTTTCGGGTTACGGTATTTTCCGTACGGCCACCAAAGAATGTCTCGCGAGGATCGAGAGAAGGATTACAAGTAGCATCGGATGGTTTTCGAGAAAATCGTGCATCTCGCGATTCTCGCGTTTTTCTCATGCAAATTCACACTCTCATTTCTCCATCACTCTATATCCACGTTGTCGAAGACGCCATGTCATTGCAAGAATCGTTCGTATCGAGCGTCGATTGTATCTTCGCGTGACGCCCCGGACGTAAGTTTTCTTTCACGATTGGGACAACCATATCAAGAACAACCGTGAAATTGTAATATAACATCTCGTTCATTGATCCGACTTCGTAATATCCTTCGACGGGCGTACCAGCAATTCGACGATACTCGCAGCCTCGCTCTGCATGGATGATAGAATGTCCGAGGTCCATCTACACCTAAGCACTGTAGTGCTTTGTGCGAGTGATTGTCTTTATATCTATATCCGCCCGGCGGAATGATTCCTATTCCTTTTTCGCGTAAAAAGTTTTTGCGAAAAACTTTCATACGCGTGGAAGTGATACTCGTGCATTCTACGGACGAACACACGTCTCCGCGTTCTAAAAAGATTTTTCTGAACGCCATGCACGCACGTCGAAAGATATCTATTATACAATACGTCATTCCGACAATATTTTACTATTTCTTGTTTGAAATCAAAAACGGAATTCGAACGCGATATTTCCTCGTGCCAAACCATAAAACGCTCGTGTTCCTCGGGTTTCATTTGTTTGGGCAAATAATATCGAGCGTCAGGTATTGGTCCAATATAATTTTGATTTTGCAGTATATTAAACAAATAAGGAAAAAACCAGAGAATCCCGCAGCCCAAAGGGTAACTCGCAGGTATATAATTTGAACTATCAATAAATTTTGTACGATTAATCGTCATAACGATAATTTTCGTCCCGTTCAAAATCATCCGAAGTTCTTCCATTATTCCTGACTTTTCAACTAGATACTTTAAAATAAACTGAGCGTCAATTGCTTTAGCATTAAATGCGATACAAATGATTTTTTTTTAATATTTAGATGTTTGCGTCGCAAAGTTGACAAACTCTTTTACAGCTCTCTACTATAATAAATATGAATTCGCGCACTCCAACGACATCGCAATGACATGGTCTCTATTTCCGCGCATGCTTCGCAAATTTATTGCGCGACGCAGAGAGTTGAAACGTGGATCCTTACGTTCTCTGTTCTTTCAAGCATCTCGTCTTGCCGCGTTTCGAAATCATAAAACACGAATGCGACGCAATCTCTTTTAACACGCTCGTCCGTGTATTCAACGTCATTCGTATTTGTTTGCGGATTTTCTTCTCGCGATGCCATAGTACTTGTACCCTGTCCAGGGTTTTCTACTGAGGCTTTACGACAAAGAGACCGCATGTAACATAAATGATTTAAAGAACGACAAGTTTTGCAATAAACTACGTCGCAATCGTGTCGCGATTTTTAATTAACTAATCGCCCGCAACCGTTGCAAATTTTAATAGATTCGCAAACGCTTGCGAAGAATTAATTATATGATCCCTGCGCTCAATGACGCTCGAAACACGGACGCCCGAAGAAGATGCGAACACACGAATCGCACTTAATCAGCTCAACGTCGGGGCGCTCGCAAGACAGGATGACGTAGCAGCGTGGGTATTTGTTTGTGCATCGATGACTTGTCGAAAGCCCACGCTACGCAATATCCTCGACGAGAACCGGCGGCGGCTTTTAAATTTAATATAGGATTATAATGTCGCGAACCCAATATTGTAATATATTATATTTAAACAACGACACGAGGGTTCGCGACCTAAGGAGGAAAGTAACGCGCAGCCGTCGTACATCGGATTGTCGCCTCGACTCGATTTCGCGAATTCCACAACCTTCCTCGGGAATCGTGATATCAGCGGATTTCGTTAATTCTTCGACCAGCTTACGTTGTAACGAAGAACGCTAGTATGGATTCCCATCTTTCTTGCAGTTCTCCCGTACGAGGTTGCCCACGCTCTTGATGTATGCGTGCCACTATGAGTGAACGGGGAAAACACAAATTGTCTGTATTGTTTATTTGTAAAATCAAGCGTTTGGCTACATCTTCGCGAGTTAATTAATTAGACTGACGCCCGCATCCGAAAAGTACTGAGACTTTAAAAATACGCATGGTAAAATTTTCTACGATATCGAATCCTCCAGCACTTTGCGCCAGCGAACTCACGAGCTGTCATATGTGAGTTAGGTCACGTGCTGGACGAAACGATAGACCTGCGGGACCACGCGCTAAATCCGCCGATTCGAACGATAATCCTACGTAATCATTCGGTTCGCACGAATGTAGCGTATATGCCCGAATTTCATGGAACGCGCTTTCTATCCAACGAACGATATCAGTACTCTCGGGTGGCGGACGTATCGCGAAAGTTGCCTCCCTTCCTAATATTGCAAAATTCCTAAACCGACGCGAGTTTTCCGCCCTTAATTCTATAAAAGTAAAGTTATCTTTAACCTCCTATTTATGATGACAATTCTGCTGTGATGATCATTTTCCTCATGACGATGGTGATGATGCGCCTATAATTGTTGCTGCTATTGCTGTTGCTGGTGCTGCTGATGTTCATCGTCGATGGAGTTCTCGAAATTTTGCGAGGTTTCTTCTTCTTCCAAAGTCACATTTTCTTTCCTTGCATGTCGCAATGTAGGATGGTTAGCACCACGGCCAGTTTGTACTGTAAAAAAAGTAAAAAAACCTTATTAATCTGATAACATTGTTATATATATTAAGTCAGAAACTTATACTAGTCGTAACATTACTGCATGGCAAGATAACTCACCTACAGCTGTTTATGATCGTGCGTGGAAGGATGTTTCTCCTTTTTGTAAATTTCAATATTCCGGCGACATAGGTAGAATGGGGGAGTACGAAATATCTGATAAAAATATCTGCTTAAGTATCTCGAGCAATAAATAAATTTAAAATAAAAAGTAAAAATATTATTACCTTTATTTTCAAGAGATCCGTAATATCTGTTTTCTTCTTCCTCTGATACATCCTGCGTTATTTCTTCGTCATCATGTATTTGTTCCTCCTTTTCATCATCGCCGTTGTCATCAAAGCTATCCTCAACATTTGCTTGCGTTGTCCTGCTCCTCATTATCAGCAGCATTATCATCGGCATCATCATCATTATCATCATCATCATCATCGACACCATCATCGATATTATCGCCAATGTTCTCATTATTCTCCTCCTCCTCCTCCTCTTTCTTCTCCTCCCCCCTCCTTCTTCCTTTCCTCTCCTCTCCTTCCTCCCCCTTCCTTCTTAACTTAAGGTTTATTGCGAAAAAATATTCTCTTTTTGGCTGGTCAAATTCCTTCCCCTATTATGTTATAAAAAAAGCAGAAGAGAAATCGTAAAATCTTTCGTTTTGTTTCTGTTCGTTCTCATTTTATCTCGTTCCTGTTTCCTCCTATGGGATATAGATTATTTTAAATTTGTAAGAAAAATTTATAGAAGGTTTATGTTTTTTCATTTTTTTCATCTGCGCGCGCAGAATAATTTTATTACGTAGCATCAGAAAGGGAGGCGATGTCGACGGTACTATCGAAAATCCGTTTTATTCGAGCCTTGTCGTCCGCAGCTTCAGTTTTGCGAGCAAACAAGTACTGTGCTTCTCGTGATTGCCATCTTGATTCACTTGAATTTGGTATTACTACGATGTAAAAACAATGGCCAGTCCAAAAAATACTAATAATTTAGACATGGGAATGTACTTCATCCTCGATTCTTTCAAGTTACGTAACGACGACGATGAGAGAAGAAACGCTCGATTTCATATGTTGTTAGCAACAATGTATGATCTTAACAATTCTCATATGAAAACGATTCACGTAGGATTGCAAAGAACGAACGAAGGAATCTTTAAACCTCTTGTAAAATTGAGCGAACATAACGCGGACGGAATTTATTTTGATACCGACTGCTGGCAGTCAGTCAACAGTTTCAAGATCACATGGGATATGAATGAGTATTTAAGCAGCGATAACAGAGTGAAACCTAACTTTGTTGTTATAAAACAATATCACCATCAGCTTTATCACATCTTACAGTGCAAAATCAATATTGCTTGCATATAAAGAGGAAGAAGAAAATTTCAATAGAAATCTTCGAAAAGAAGAGAATGCGCTCGATTAAATTCCACCGGCGAAGAAACGGAGAACCTATATAGCGGTAATTATAATGCAGAAAACTACCTTCCTCGGACTGCAAAGCATTGTAAAATGCGTCGATGCACGTTTAAAACAATTAGAATCTTTATCCGATCCTTATCCGAATGTTAACAAGTGTATTTTATATTTAATTCAAGAAATCGAATTGAAATTACCTGCAAGTTTTATTAATCAAATTAACGTGGAAATTATAAAATTAACGTTGCGGGGTAATTACGATGATATAGAGCGTAATGTACGTACACAAATTAATGTACTTAACTTTTCTTAATATGTATTTCAATATAATATTTTTGGAATAATTTCGTTAAGATATAACGAAATTTTTTATATAATTCTCTCGAAGCGAGAATCTTTGGCTTAATTTTACTAAAAACTTTTTTTAGTTTATTCTTATGTGAACTGTGTATTTCTTTTTTTTTTGAAAAAAAGAATTTGTATCAATATATATAATACATTTTTGTATAACATAAATCTTCGTTTCTTAATTATACCTTTCAATAACCAACTTTTTTCTCTGCATATTTCCGTGTTATACATATAACATAGACCTTTAAATAAAGTACAAGAAGTACATACAATACAAATTCGTAAAATCCTTATCATACATCATAAAAATCATACTTTCGCTCGAACGAGTGAGTTGTCACACCAGAGATGACGCGCCGCAACAGTTGAACATGTTTATTCCTGTTTTATCTCTCCCAATTCTTATTCCCAATTCTATTCCCAATCTCTTCGCTTTTATATGTGGGCAATTTTTTTACTTTAATATAGATATCATAATTACATTTTATGACATTGAAGTAATATATGTTCCACAACGTCTATGCGTGGATGAGCTTTGCTATATATTCCATCAATACCACCATGAATCGTACAATGACATGGAAGATTTAAATTTACATAGTCATCAAACTTCAAATCACACACTTGAAATGTTTATAATATATACCTGCTATATTTAACAGATTGAAGGACTCTTCTTATACAAAATAAATAACAATAAATAAAGGGTAAAGTAAGAGTGTCAAACACATTTCTTAAAATTGTCACACAATTAAAAAGAATAAATTACAAATAGAGAAAAGTAAAATTAAAAAATATAATAAAATAAAAACTCAGTTTAAATACAAATAAATTTATAAGTTTCGGATTGAGCCCTCTTCAGACATTAACTTATTATAAAAATCGCTGTACAAAATTAATTATCGGAAATGTTCGCATATTCAATATAATCACAGTTCGGGTGAGTCTTGATGTAGAACTCGACATTATTCACATACGATTGAACAGTCAAATGTGTTTCATATCTCTTGGAAAAAGTTCTAGTTAATAAAAAAGATAAAAAGACTTCTTACGAAAAAATAAACATCAAATTAACATACCGGAATTTTAACAAGCAATTAAAACTCACCAGAAATCATGTGTAAATTGTTAAAACAAATGTGTCCATATAAGTGTTACGTCCGGCGGACTCACGCGACTCTTTTCTTTCATAAAGATCTCGAATTCCTCGAAGCTCTAAAATTTTATATTCTATCCTTTTTATTTTTCATCTTAAAAACTAAGAATCCGTTATCTCCTCATGAATGTCGCTCCGAGATAAAAATCAATGATTAACGCCAAGATTAACAATCAAGTCGCGAACGATTTTCGCGAATTCGTAATTATAAAATTTAAGAAACGGCACGCGACGTTCAGGGGTAGATTCTGGGTGGTCCCGTGGCGACGATGCGTCCGCGACATTTCGGCGCCCGAAACGTACGTTTCCCCATAAATCTTAGGGTCATAAAATTTTGGAGTTTCACTTTCCCACTC
>NW_017304472.1:304011-305991 GCF_001594115.1 Trachymyrmex septentrionalis | reverse complement strand
ATAAGTATGAGAACATTAAAATATGTAAAGTTTAGTGGAACGCAGATGTGTAAGACGGACATTGTGTATTGATTATAATATACGCTCGCTAATACGAATCACCACGGACTGAGAGAAGAGACGGACTGTCAATATCGAAAAGTCAAACTTTATTTACAATAAATATATATGCCTTGTGAAGACCTTCAGTGTCAGTTTATAAATTAAAACTATTATTCTGCTATTTAATATTGAGTATCTCAGAAATTAAGCATTTCCTATAGCAAAGCTCTTCATCCAAAATTTTAACATTGTCCCATTGAAAATCATGATCATACTGCAGCCTATGCTCCGTTATGACAACAGAAAACCAACAGAAGTGTTATGTCTAATATGATTACGATGTTCTGTAATTCTGGTTTTCAATTGTCTGCCCGGCTGTATATAGTTAGTTTTTCAGAGTAATGTTATAACGAATAATGTTTGCATACAGACGTACACTACCGGTCTAAGTTATCCTAATTGCAAAGAATTCGTTCCTCGCGTATCTTTAATGTTAAAAATGTTGTGATATCTTTTTAAAGGTATAAAAGACCAACATTGTAGGTCAAATAATTCCTTAGATAAAAATAAATATTTTATTTCTTTGAATGTTTGCACGATCTATGTTTACTGCTATAATATCAAATTCTTGCTTAATAACAGCATCATCATTTATTGTTATAGTAGGATTAATTAAATTATTGCAATATGTGTGGTTCTATCTCATTATTGTGATCAATCATAAACTTTCTATTAATACAACGTAAATTCGTGATACATTAGTTATATCGTTTCTAAATATATTTCATACAATTATACATTATTAATTTAGTTCCTTTTTTAATTCTTTTTATTTTTTTGTTTTACACGTATCTTATAAAATTTAATTATCTTAATTGCAGGAAATATTAATTTTATTTATAAAAGATTTTTTATTCCTGATTTGACATGCTTATAAATAAACTTTAGCAAGAAATAATATATGTATGCATATATATGTGCGTATAAAAAAATTTTATAATTAGATAAATAAATGAAATCCTATAATCGACCAAAGTTGATCTTATTACCTAAATATTTCAGTATAAATTTATACAAGTACACTAGACAATTCTATAAACTGTGCAATAAAGTCCTCTCCAATCTTGAAACGCAGTCATGACTAGAACTATAATAGTATTAATAATATTATAAAATATTATAATATTATATTATAATTGTGTGTTCATACATGTCTCCTTGAAAAACAACTTTGTTCACTCACCAGTTGTTGGTTTTCAATATTATTTAAAGCGCGAATTATTCACATTCTATAATAGAAGCTTTATCATAAATTTTGTGAAAAGTACTTACAACACTGAATTTACTGATAATACAACTTTTGGCGTAACATATTATTTAATATAACGGGAAGAAGAAAGAGTGCCAATACTATGATAAGTATAGGATCACGATGGGTAGGAAAGAGAGCATGAATATTATGGCGAATATAGGATTACAACGGATGGGATATACTCGTATATCATTATGCGCACTATTTGGCAACGTCACAATGCATCTCGATCTTTAAATTTTATATCATTATGCATATATTTAGCAACGTCGCAATGTATCAAAATTACATGATGTCATCGCGAAATATGTCGTGATAATATGTCAAATGTCCTTAAAAAAATCGCGCTTGCATTTTTGATCTTTCGCTTGTGTTGGTTGAACAATTCCATATGCATTTCTGAAGAAACGTGAGAGAAATGGAGAGGACGAAACTTAGAAAGAGCTCGGGCAATGTTACTTGCATCGGTCAGACGGACCGCTACTGCAATGCTTTCCAAGCATGTATGATTTCATGAGATTTTACATTCCGATTCAAGATGAAGAGTTTTATAAACAGTAAGTTTTTATTTTATAAATTTTTTTTATACTTTTTCTCTACAGTTTAATTATCTGTTTTCCTTTTTT
>NW_017304472.1:302767-303883 GCF_001594115.1 Trachymyrmex septentrionalis | reverse complement strand
AATTGGCGACAACCAAGATAACAACATAATCTTGCAATGTGGCAGGCTTTTATCGAAAGATGCGCGGATATTGAGCGGTTCGAGCAATCAATCACACCTTCATCATTATGGGTCAAAGATCTAGTGATAGAAATCGTAAAAATGCGTGATGTGAATGTAGTTAAATTAACACTGCACGAAACATGTTTATATATGAAGCCGTCAACCGTACTCTGCATATTCAAATTCAAACATTGCGTCGAGAACGTATACTCTGATGTGTCAGTATACACATATCGTCAATTAAAAATTTAAATACAATATTTTGGTACACTTTTGGTAAAAATTGTATCGATAAATATGATGTTATAGATTTTTTGCGCAAAATTTATAATAAAAAATCAATATAGAGTGTAAGTTAATAGTTTATGTTTTAGATAATATTGTAAACAGTGTAAAAAGTAAATGTACATTTTATTGCTAATCGGAAGCAGGTGCTTAAAATTCGAAATTAATTAAAATTTGAAATTAATTTAATTAAATTAAGTTCTTGATTATAAATATTGTAAGAACTATATAATATTATAAGAACTATATATTATAAAATTACGTTATTTATAAAAGTAAATGTATATTTGAACTATATATCTGAGTGTATGACATTGTTCATTCCTTCCTTATTATCGCAACGCTATCGTATTACTAGCGCGCCGCCAGCATCTTCGCACTCAATGGTATTGCGACAGACAATCATGACCGTATTAATCGTTCTCTCTATTTAAATCATTAAATAAAAAACGTATGATAAAATATTTTTGCGTATGAGGGAGAGATACAACAGGAGTAACAACGCGGCGAGAAAGATGACGACATAGGAGGAAGAGAGATGGTAAAAATATGCAATAAGTGTATGCAAGTCTCTGTTACCGATGCATTTTTGGGGAGAGCGGCGAAAGTGGCGGCGGCGAGTGATAAAAAAAATTAGGAACGCATAGCCGAAAAAACGTCATCACGCGTATCATGCTTATGTAATCCATCAACCGGGGTCCTATGTTTAAGTAAACAGTGATAACCGGGTAACCGGCTTACTGCCCTTTTCCCGCTCCAACGAGTACCCCCGCGCCTTCTCTCTGCGCC
>NW_017304472.1:301057-302436 GCF_001594115.1 Trachymyrmex septentrionalis | reverse complement strand
TGTGTTCATACATGTCTCCTTGAAAAACAACTTTGTTCACTCACCAGTTGTTGGTTTTCAATATTATTTAAAGCGCGAATTATTCACATTCTATAATAGAAGCTTTATCATAAATTTTGTGAAAAGTACTTACAACACTGAATTTACTGATAATACAACTTTTGGCGTAACATATTATTTAATATAACGGGAAGAAGAAAGAGTGCCAATACTATGATAAGTATAGGATCACGATGGGTAGGAAAGAGAGCATGAATATTATGGCGAATATAGGATTACAACGGATGGGATATACTCGTATATCATTATGCGCACTATTTGGCAACGTCACAATGCATCTCGATCTTTAAATTTTATATCATTATGCATATATTTAGCAACGTCGCAATGTATCAAAATTACATGATGTCATCGCGAAATATGTCGTGATAATCCACAAAAATAATTTTGTGATCTAATATTAAACAGACTAAAAATTCATTGTAAATATTTAAAATATGATAAAATATGTGTAAAATATTATCATAAATATTTATTCTTTTTATAAGTTATCACAAATTTTGTATAAAACATTTATATATTATTAAAAAACAATGATAAATATTTATAAATATTTATTTTAAACATCGTGTTCCATTTGGGAAAAAAAGAAGTCACATTATTATATATTGTATAATAATAATTATTATTAATTATTAATTAAGTATTAAATTATTAAAATTATTATATTGCTTATAATATGCATTCTATTGACATCATATTTCATAAATTTCGCGGGATACGTAACATTTAAATTTATGCTACACATACGTTACGTTCAGCAAGCGCAACGATTGCACAACGGTTCAATAAAAAGTTGCTGAACGCACTGTTATCAGTGCCCGATACGCAGCGTGTTTATTGAGCAGATGCCATTTTTTTCCATCATATTTTAAGATCGCTACTTCAGTTTGATATGTCGGTGTATAAGCAACATAACCTAAATAGACACGTTTTTTTCTATCCATAAGACCAGAAGAAATCTACCGAAGAATCTACCGATGTATTTTTAAAACATGGACAAATTTGAAAAAGAATATATTTATAATAATATCATGTATAAAGTCTTTGCAACAAGAGATGTGCAAAGTTTACAGAAGTTTACAGAACGGTATATAGAATTATATATCTTTTGCTTGTAAAATATAAATTTGTAAATTATGCAATGTTTTTTCTATAAATCCAAATTGTTTCTATAAATCCAATTGTTATTTTATTATAATGTTTTATTGTATACAGATCCAAACTTTTTTACGATATATTTTACCGAAAATATGTCCTCACAAAAAGCAATATGCGTTTTAGAAGAAAAAGATAATATTTACAACTGATTATAAAAA
>NW_017304472.1:300243-300682 GCF_001594115.1 Trachymyrmex septentrionalis | reverse complement strand
ATTATAATAATTTTATTTATAAAATATTAGTTAAGAGGTCTATTAACAGATCTTAAAATATTTTATTTATTTTTATTTCCAGTTTCAGTATTTACTTGGACAAAGCAAGCAACGAAATTGTTGCAAGCACATTTTGCGAGAAAAGAGCAGTTCCGCGATCCCAAAGTACGGAAGAAAAGTATAGACACAAATATGCAACATAATGTCAAAAGTTACAATGTAGATGAAGATACATTAGACATAAAGATGCGCAATTTAAAAAAGATATATCGTACAATAAAGGATAATAATAAGAAAAGTATTGTAGTATTGGGAGATGCTACGTACATTGGGAATATTATGATATTTTTGAAGAGATATTTAGAAATGATGCAACTATAAATCATGGATCAACATTGTCTTCAATGTCATCCACAATAATAAATGCAAAATCCAATTT
>NW_017304472.1:299016-300143 GCF_001594115.1 Trachymyrmex septentrionalis | reverse complement strand
AAAAATGAATTTTTAATGCAAAAATGAAAATAAGAGGAATAATCTCCAGTGACTTAATCTTGACAAATGTTATCCAGGACATAATCCATAAGAGGAATAGTCGACACGTTTCTGTCCTGTGAGTTTAGTACAGACATGAACTACATCTACTTTGGACGATACGATTTTATCGATAGTAGTAGAAAACATATGTAATCACGTAGTTCACATACTGAAACGACGTACTGGCGGTAGTGTACAGTCAGAAGCAATGAGGTTGCGACACTTTTTTTGTGAGTTCAAGAATATGCAAACAAGTTCAGGATTCAAATCCTTCTCATGTATAATGAATAAATATGATCGAATGAGGTTTATCAAATATTTATACAATGTGTAGCATAAATTTAAATGTTACATGTCTCACGAAATGAATGAATTATGATGTCAGTAGAGCACATTATAAGCAATATAATAATTTTAATAATTTAATAATTAATTAATAACTAATAAAATAATAATAATTATATATATATATATAATTAATTAATTAGTAACAAAATTAATAAAATATTAAATAAAAGAAATAAAATATTAATAATAATAAAAAGAGAATTCTTCATAAACAAACTAATATTAATATAAATTAAGGCAAATAAAAGCTAGAATACAGTTATTATTTATATCTAATTACTCTTAATTATCTTTATATTGATTGCGAATTATTGGATTTTAAGAGTTTATTTTGTATTATCCTGAAGATAGTTACAAATAACAACCGAAACGTTGATCTTTTGTTTTTAAAATGTATAAATTAAAGAAAAAAATTTTGTATAATTAGATATAAATAATAACTATGTTCTAGCTCTTGCTTTAATTTATATTAATATTATAACAATAGTTAATAAAATATTAAATAAATTAATAAAATTATTAATTATCAATTATTTATAATTATTAGGTGTACAAAAAAGTTCTGAGCTTTAGATTTGATACAACCGAAATAACAATTTAAATTTTATATATCTTCCCGCCCTTTTGGGGTTTTAAAACAGTAACATTTAACCTCCTGAAATGCGATACGGTTTGGCGTTTGATGCACATAACCTCAAAAATCAGTAGTGTTCACGATGGCAATTACAAAAGAGCAT
>NW_017304472.1:284376-297904 GCF_001594115.1 Trachymyrmex septentrionalis | reverse complement strand
CGCGCGCGCGCGCAAATTCAATGTCATCCATGTCAACAGACGCAAATTCAATGCCATCCACTTTAATAGATGAAAACTCAATGTCATATCAAATGAACAAATCAAGTTTTTTGAAACTAATGATCAGGTAACTCTAGCTTTATTATAATTACTATGGTCCGTTTTTATTAATAAAAGCGCGCTTTTATCTCTGAAATTCTATAGTATGCGTAACATAAACTATAGCATGTTAGAGCACTAACATCATTATAAGCGCGTTCTGAATACGGATCTATGTACTTTCCAAGTAGCAATGAAATAAATAGAAGCGGTTTTCATGTTTCAGATAATAAATTCAGATAATAAATTCAACGCAAAATAAAATATCTGCAGTCATTGGACTATCATCATCAGAGTCACGATCGCCAAGTTCCGATAAAGAAAACAAAAGAAGTAGGATGAAGATGCTATCGTTAATGCGAAAGAAACAACTTGATGCACAAAACAGTAAAATAGAAGAAATAAAAAGACTGAAAGAGGCGATGGATAATAGTAATAAATTACAAAAAGAAAGTAACAGTATACTTAAAGAACGAAATGATTTATTAAAAGATATTCTCTTGGAAATGAAACAAAAGAAGAAAGAAAAAGAAGAATAATAGTTGATACTGGTATCATGACTGATTAAATATTAAGTTTTACTATTGATATATTGCTTTTTAAATATATTAAAACATAATTGATTTGTTATGCAGGTACTAAAAATATTTTTTATATCTCTATTGAAATTAATTTAGTTTGTAAAAATATTCTTTTAGTTCCGTGTTAAGAGTGTACTAAAAAATATTCTCTGATTTGTACCTGATAATATAATATTTATTTCTGATTACTGCATATTTTACAAGAAGAAAATTATAATACACTTTAAGAACAAAAGGCTTTATTAGAAGATATATTCCTTTTTAAACGAAACTTAAGTAATATAAGAAAAGTTTGTCATATTGATTGTTATTGATATGTTGCTTTATACCTATGTCAAAACATTTTGATGTTATAAGATACTTAAAAAAATATATTTTTATCTCTGTTATTGACATGTTAAATTTTGTCTTAAGGATATATTATAAAATATTGATCGTACCTGAAAACAAAAATTGTTTTTCATCTGTCATAACGATGTTAAAATGTTAAGTTCTACTACTTCATGATTAAAAAAATTGATTTGTATGTGAAAATTTTTTTTATTATCTCTAGTATTTAAATGTGATTTAAGTTAAGTTCTATTATTTTAAAAGCAACTTAAGATATATTAATTCATATGCAAAGTAATTTCGTTGGATGCAATATAATACAATGTGATATAAAGATAGATATAAGATAAGTTTTACAATAAAAGAGTGTATATTTAGTACAATTCGTACAGTTAATTATTTCGTATTAATGAGTACCACTATTCTATTCCTTTTTATTATCGCTTCATTATTATCTGTTACTTCTCTTTCCATTGCTACCTCTTCTTGCTCTTCTCTAACAGTTCTTCATCACTTTCATAGTTTCATTATGATCTATTAAAAAGTTATGTAAAACACAAGCTGCTGCGATCATTTTATTTCCAAAATCAAAATTAGCGATATCTAAATATTTTAGCCTGCGGAATTTACCCTTTAAAAAAGAATATCCTCGTTCTATCATTAATCTTATAGTAAACAGGTTAGTATTATATATTTGAGTTCTAGTAAAATGGCCTGTATTCCGATAAGATGTTAATAATAAGTTCACTAGTAATGGATATGCTATATCGCCAATATGACGATCAGGTGGTAACAAGTGATGTTTTAATCTTTGAAAAATTTTACTCTCTAAATATACGTGCATCGTGCACGCGTCCCGGTAATCACAAATATGTCTATAAAGCGTCCTTTATGATCACAGACATCTGTTTTAAAAAGAAAGCAAAATTATAGTAACATTGTAAAATATTATTATATATTATAAAAGCAAAATTGAATTACAAAAATTAAATCTTAATAAAAAATATTTTTATAATACCTTGTAGGATAATAGAATGAAAACCTTTTCGATTGTAGAAATCATTAGGATTGTCTATAGGATGCTTTGCATAGTATATAACATCCATCAATAATCCCTACTACACCTGGGATATCATGAGAACGTCTCTTAAATATCTGTGATAATTTTAGATAATTTAATATACAAATATTAAAATAATTTAATATATGTGTACAAACAATTTACCATTGAAATTATCTCATACATTCTTGTATCTCACATAATTTGGTAAAAAGTCAATTAATATATTTGTAATTTCTTTCGCTATACTATGAGCAGTACTTTTTGTCAAATTAAACCGATCTCTAGCAGATAGATAACTTTCTTGCTTTGCCAGAATCCATATAGTAAACATTACTTTTTTTCTTAAATCTACAGGATTATTATGATTTGAGTGCATTGCATGTCCAATTATGTAAATTCTATTCAAAATGAGCAAAGCAAAAATTAGTATATCATTAACTTTTTAATAAATATATGATAATTGATACAATATTTGGATTTTTGTATATCTCAAATGTGAATCTAGGCATAAAATGTTCTTTAAATGCATAATCGTTGTACCATGGTACAATTACTAATAATTTTCATTCTTTGATCGTATTCTACGTTCATTTTGTAACAAATTATTTCGCAATGGTTCATCCAATTCATTTGCTATGAAGTTATTTCTGTGTAATTGTATACCTCTCACATCATCCGCATCGTCGGTAGCAATTAATATCAAATGTAATAAATCCGTGTTCACCGAATAAACAATACGAACGACGAAAATGATAAATTAACCTAAATAAAGTCATACTACGGTAAACAGATGATATAAGTCACGCGACTTAAGAGAATAGAATCATTCAACAATTGGTAACCGCTCACTCAACGATTGTCGCAACATGTTGGAAACAAGTGAGCTTGCTGAACATAACCATTATATAGACATTTGACAAATCTCATATGATTATATTCATTCATTGTACATGAGAAGGATTCGCATTCTGAACTTGATCACGTATTCTTCAATTCATTAAAAAAAAGTGTCGCAATCTCATTGCTTCTGACTGTACAGGCGAGTTCGACGGTAACAGAAAACAGGCCCCTATAACCTCTCTCAGGTTTCTCTCTGCTATAATCAATGTAGTTACAGCGCTACCAACTTTGTAACTAAAAAAACTATTTTCGACACAACTTTTGGAACACAATCTATGAACAACAAAATATCCAACCTGCGAAGGTGACTGTAGCGCAATTTATCATTCGTTTACGCAGTATTGCGAGCAGAGCATCTCGAGCAGGATCTCTGAGATAATTGCGCGGACGATATACATCCTTGCATAAACGAACGACAAACTACGCTGCAGCCGTTTTCGCAGGTAGAACAAACGACATCTGAGGCAATAATTGCATAAAAATGCACCAAAAGTCTGTGGAAAATATCTGCATAATATATACGCAGAAAAAATTAATCTGATTGCGCGAGTTAACGTTTCTTGTAACGCTCGTAAGCTGCGCTTTTTGACGAGACGTATCTCTACAATCCATAAATATTGTAGCTATATCATCGCGCGCATATCTGTAGAATATGTTAAAGTATGTTTAAACATATATATTGGAAGGACCATGGGTGATTGTCGATGTTCCAACATTTATTTGTCTTCACTGTAATGCGCATGCGTCGATTATTATTAAGTGTTTAAAGGTGCCATTTCATGCAGCAAAGCTTCGCTGATGAAGACTTCTCACTCCGTCGATTCGTGCAAAAATGCATAACTAGTGAAGCTTCGCTCAAAGTTCAGCATTGTCCAACTATAAGCGAAGTAATGTTGACTTTGGCTATGGTTCACTTGATTGGTCAAATATTTGAAAGCATTTTTTGATTGGTTAATTTTTTGAATTGCCTGTTCAACGCTCCTTTATTCACGACATAGTGGGAGTAACTTCGACAGTGAAACTTCGCTCCATGAAAAAGTAAAAGGGCTTTAACAAAGAGCGTTTAACGCTGGCTTTGTTTACGGCGTGGAGAGTCTTCGCCAACAAAGCTTGCTGCATGAAATTGTAACTTAAGAGTGTTGTATTCTCTCCATTCTCGCCTTAGAACATATACAGGTATGTTCAAAACTTACATATAAATCACGCGCAAGCGCAAAACAAATAAGCTTTCAGACAAGGATAGATAGATGTTGTAGCACTTATTACTTTTATTACTTTTATTGGTCAGATACGGTGAGGCCCTTCCAGTATATAAGAGTATGTATTATCCATAGACATAATAAAAATAGACTGAGCATGAGGTTCGAAACGTGAAGAAAGGACCATGAGGAGGATCCCGTTTGCCTACCATCCCCATTGCACACACCACACATGTCAGCTCTCTGGTGCCTAATTTTTCACTGCTTTACCAATGAGAATATTTTATTTTTAAATTGATCAATTAGCGATGTATGTGTGCAACATGCAATCGGAGCCTTCCCGGACCATGAATGTTGTATAGCTTTCTCTCTCTGACGAGGGAAGAGTGGGGAGGAAAGTAAGGTGGGGAAAAAAAAAGAAAAATAGAAAGACAATTGAGTGAGCAGCATAAAGCGTGGTACAAGAGAAAATTAGTTAATTTAAAATAGTTACAAAATGCTACTCTTGCACTGCGGAGGAGAGCCCTATTTATCCACGATCATTTCATAAGTAATGCAATAAATGTATTTCTCATCGATATTAATTTAATCCTGATAGCCAAACCTCCGGAAATAGATTTTGAGCAAAGCCTGCTACCAATTTTTGATTGCAGAAAGGCAACATATAGACTTTGTACTATCAGACAATGTCAGCAAACTGCTATCAAAAATATGACAAAGTCTGCTGACATGCTGTGCCAGCAAATTGGTAACAGAAATCGAACAGAGTTTGCTGCATAACCTAATAGCAGACTATGAACAGAATCCGAGTAGAACCTGTTGACATAACCTGATGGCAGATAGACAGCAGAAATCGAGCAAGATATGCCATTTTCATATACAGCCTTGCCACGAGATGGACTTGCTTCTCGTAAGAAGAAAACGTCCAGCAGGCCTATTCGATAACTCTCAACGCAAATTTTGTTATCATTATAATGTTGCTGTGCAGCTCTTCCTTCATGCTATAAAAGCTGCGCAGCGGCGTAATGACAACGAAATTTGTGTTAAAAGTTACAGAATAGGTGTGCAGGAGTCTTATAAGAATTCGCATATGTAAATTGAATAGGCAAATCTCCTAGAGATTTTTAAGTTTTTTTGGAGTGTATTTTCTGAATTTCCGAATATTTTTTGATTATTTTATAACTTTCTCATGTATATTTTGAAATGTGAAGCTAATCAGTAATATTTTAGCAATAACACTGTATTGTTTCCAGTTTTTCACACACAACAGTATATATAAATATATAATTAATATAATTATATATAAACGTATATATTATAATTATATGTACGCAAAATTTCTTATAAGAAACTAGGTCGATTTAAATGAAAATGACAGATGTAGCTCTGTTTCTGCTGCCAATCTGCTGTCAAGTTATTCCATACAACCAAATATTTTCAAAATATTTTAAAATTAGTTTTTAGAAAGATTAAAGTATTTTAAAATAATTCCAAAAAATATTTCTATGTCCGCTAGATCATGTTAAAAAAAATATTTTCGAAAATATTTTAAAAAGATTTTATTTAAATATATTCTAACTATAATATTTAATCCTAGTAGGCTATTGTTATTTTTGGTTATCTTCCCGGCTACATTAGGATCTGTGAAACCTTGCAACTTTGTCACGTTATATCTTTGGATTGAATTCGTATTTTTTAGCTCAAAACATATGAAATTTATATCTCGAAGTCAAATAAAGACAGATAAATATGTATCAAATAAATAATTTTTTTTTTTAATTAATTACAATGCTTCAAAGAAATTTTATTGAAAAAATTTGCAAAAAATGATTACTTTGGATAAAAAATTCTCAAAATTTTAAATTTAATGTTCAAGCAAAAACCCGTAAGATTTTTTTTGTTGACCCTTTGGATTAGCAAAAAAAATAGTACGATATGAATTGCTCAAAAAAGTATAATTATTTAAATTATTTAAAATCGACATTTTTGAAAAATCTACATATTATAAATTTTCCCAGGTTTGATTCCTGGCCGAGGTAATATTTTTCGCAATAAGTTTCTTACTTTTTTTCTGTCTATTCTAATTTAGAGAAATTATAGCGTTTCAGAATGATTGTGTTGAAACCGAAAGTTTTCGTCTTTTAATTATATCTACAATAAATTAATTTAATATAAGAATATATAATGTATTATTTGAAACATCCAACTTTGACTGTTTTGGCTTTCTTTATCGTATTTGAAATAAAATTTTATTATTTAAACAATATAAAATAGATAAAGAATTGTACATGTATAAATATCATTATAGTATATATAATTAAGTTTATTAGAATTTAGAGGATAATGCCACTCACTTATATATATATATAGTATTTAAGCAATACATCCGTCCCGGCCGAGCGATCTCTGAAGACTGACAGATTATAAAATTTCTACTTTTTTTTATATTGAAATCAATTTTTTTAATTCTACATTTTCCTATACTTACTTTTATACTATCCAAAACTCAGTAAACGTATATTTAATAAAAAATAAAGGAGTACGCAGAACGTTGAAAAATTACAAGTCACGTATGGATCCCAAGTATTCTCTTTGAACTTTCATATATTTTCACATCGAAAATAACGCAAAAAAATACCCTTACAGGCTTATCATATCTATGGAGTTAAAGTTTTTTTTTCAGCCTCAATCCGGGTCTTTAAATTATATTATAAAAAAGTTACAGCAATGTAAAAAATTGCATAGATACGTGGACCCATGAATAGGATTATCAATTCTCAATCGTATGAAAAGAGTACATTGATTGATAAAAAGAGTACACTCTCTAAACAAAGAAAAAAAGATAAAAGATGAAGAAAAAGAACAGGTCTTCTGTTTTAAATACGTTATTTCTATACTGTTTTAAATAATTATTTCAATAAATATATGTAAGATAAATATATGTAAGGTAAAGGATATTTGTCTCCATATATCTAAGAGTAATGTAGTCTATAAGATATCGTGTAATAATTGTGATGCGTCATACGTTGGACAGACGGGCAGACGAATTGAAAATCAGAATTATAGAACATCGTAATCATATGAGATATAACACTTCTGTCCGTTTTGTCATAACGGAGCACAAGCTACATGTATGATCATGATTTCCAATGGGATAATGTCAAAATTTTAGATGAGTCTTTGTTATAAGAAACGCTTAATTTCCGAGATGTTCAATATTAAGAAGCACAAAAACAGTTTAAATTTACAAATTGACACTGAAGGTCTTCATAAGGCATATATACCTATTGTAAATAAGGATTGATTTTTCGATACTGACAATCCGTCTCTTCTCTCAGTCCATGGTGATTCGCATCAGCGAGCGTACATAATAATCGATGCACCATATCCGTCTTACACATCTGCGTTCCACTAAACTTTACATATTTTAATGTTCTCATACTTATATGGACACATTTGTTTTAACAATTTACACATGATTTTTGGTGAGTTTTCATTTCTTATTGAAATTCCGTATGTTAATTTATTTACGTTTATTTTTTCATAAGAAGTCTTTTTATCTTTTTTATCAACTAGAACTTTTCCAAGAGATATGAAGTACATTTGACTGTTCAATCGTACGTGAATAATGTCGAGTTCTACATCAAGACTCACCCGAACTGTGAATATAATGAATATGCGAACATTTCCGATAATTAATTTTGTACAGCGATTTTTATAATAAGTTAATGTCTGAAGAGGGCTCAATCCGGCAGCCGAAACTTGTAAATTTATTCGTATTTAAACTGAGTTTTTATTTTATTATATTTTTTAAATTTTACTTTTCTCTCTATTTGTAATTTATTCTTTTTAATTGTGTGATAATTTTAAGAAAGGTGTTTGACTTTTACTTTGCCCTTTATTTATTGTTATTTATCAAATATATGTATATATATAACCTAATCTCTAACAAAACTTCTGTATGAGACAAATAAAACCTCTATATAATATATACTTAAACATTTATATATTACGTACTGCCCAAAGCAAAAATAGCTTCAGCATAAGTCAAACAAAACTTTTTGTAAAACAATAAATTTAATAAACAACATTTTGTAAACAATAAATTTAACAGATAATAAAATATAAATAATTTACATTACTATGACACAACATTGGGTAAGTGTCGGATAATCTAATTTCGCTTGGCCGATGTCGCGCGCCATGATTAGCCTAATATTCGGGTTGTGTTCGACTTGGTTTGCGAGTGTTCACATCGATCATTCATTTTACTTCTAACTGAAGAGAAACAAAAGAACATAGCGCAATTATTTTTACGTTACAACTTTTGAACATACAAAGGAAGTTTTACAACTGTCCGGAATTGATTTGATTCTCCATGAAATATGTAAAACACAAAAATCTAATAAAAGATACGTATTTTTTTATACGTGCGCTAATTCATGTTTAAGGAGTGAAACACCCCTTTGAAAAAAAATAATATTTTTCTTTCGAGCCGAATATCGTCGGAAGTATAAAAGATAGAAACAAATTTTTTAAACAAAAGTTGTACGGTTTTAAAAGTATTTTAAAGTTATAAAGAAGAAAAATTAAAAAAATTTTTTTGTTTAACAAAATACCTCCACCACCCGTAATTTTCTTAAATTTTTAATTTTTTTTACAAATTAAAGATTATTTTTTTACAAATTCAACCACGTGTAATAAAGTTACATTACAACATATCATTTTCGAGAATTAATTATTAACGCTTCCATATATACGCTATCCATGCTCATATCCATGCGTAAGTAATTGTCGTCAGAACAATAAAATACATAAATCAACGAATAAGGAAATTGATATAATTAATATTTGTAACATTATAAATTATATTATTCTCTTAAAATTATTTTCAATTTTACGCTTTAATATCGTATTTACTTGTCGTTTACGTAATTTCAAAACATGTACAGTAAGTCAAGTAAGAGCGTGGTCGGCCTTACTCAAAGATATCGCCCTAAATCTATCATGAATCCATAGAGGGCACCTTTATCCTTGATGCACTATTAAGGAAGATTCAGTTGTCATTGAACTTTCTTAAGAGAATCTCATTAAGCGCCATGAGTACCAAATACACATCATGCTATGAAGCGTGTTCCTCACGTTGTGTTTCTCTGCACTCACCCGAAAGGTCCAAAAATGTCAGCCGTCAACAATTAGCGGCTGCTAAATATATGAAAAAGTCAAAATCATTCGTACAGAAGTGAGTGCAGCGATATAATGTGGCAAAAAATGTCGATGAATTACCGGAACGTGGCTCGATATGCAAAGTGGACAAAAAAAGACGATAAAAAAATAGTGAATCTGTTTTCGCGGAATCCTGGCTTAACACTACATCAAGGACAAGTAAAATTGAAGCAGAAAGGTTTACATATATCGTATGAAACTATTCGAACCTATCTCAAGGTTAATAACATGAACTCGACCACGCTGTTACTTGACTTACTGTATATTATACTTAATAATAAAATCATTTTTAAATGTTTATGCACAAATTTATATTTTGTATCGTTTGCTCATTATACTTATTACAATAATGATACTCGATGAAAAAATATTTTAAACATAATGACTTCTTGCATCAGCAGGTGTTAAATAATATTGGGACAATGTCCAGTCCATAAATCGATAAGAAGAACGCTATTAGACTCAATGTTTGGAAAATAAGTTTCTTCTAACAACATTTTAAAATAATCTGTAAGAAATATAAATGTTAAATTAATAACTATTTTACGACTGTTATAAGATTCTTAAATAAAATATAAAATATATTACAGAAATGACACAGAGATTATAATGTCATTATATTATTTTGTTTATGCAAATTTATATTTACTTTTTAATAGTAAAACAGTATCTGAAAATGTATTGTAAAAGGAAATTTATTTAATTGAAATCATTTTACCAGATTTCGATGCTTTTACAATAACATTTATTGATGTAAATATAAGGTTTCTTATATTCTTGGTCCAAATATACCATTAGTTTTTTTTCAATACAATAAATAAAAGTAACAGTAAATTTCCATTACACGATATTATTGATTGTATGGTGTATGAATGTGTTATTGATGATATAGATTGCACAACACACTCTACTTTCTTTACTCCTTCATTAGACAATGACCTTCCAGAATGAATTTCCAATTGGAAACTTTGATCAGAATTAAAAACAATTTTAGACCGAACTGTTCGATAAGTGGTTTTACTGTTTTCAGAAAATCATTAGCTGTATTTTGCAACTCAACGGAATCTTCTATTGTTTTTCTAGTTATAAATTTCGTAATTTTTCTCGAAATAATCGATGAGACTTTTTGAATGTTGATACCCAATTGTAAGATCTTTAAATATAGGATTTAAATTTCCTATTTCTTCTTGAGCTAGTAAAGCCCACCTTTGTAGATCGATGTCATGAACTATGAATCCTGATTCAATAGCTGCAGTAAATTTATCATGTGTAAATTTGTAGATGTAAGATAATTTTTCTACCTGAATATAATTGCGCCTGAATATAATTGTTCTTTCTATCGTCTTAATTGATGTTCAGATGGAACTCTTCTAAATTTATTTTGCACTGATTTTAGCGGACGATTCTTTTTGTTTTTATTTTTTTCATTAATGTTCAAATTCCACTAATATTTAACAACTTGTCTTTTATAAGAACTGTCAAGTTCTGCGTCATCATTTGAACATTGAGGATGAGAATTTAAATTATCTTCATTCCATGCTTCTTCGTCATCTTTAATTATTTTAGAATTATGTAGTTTATAAGGTTCTTGATAATTGAGATTATTTTTTTCTGTTTCTTCTGTTACTTTCAACCCATTATAGTAAAAAATGCTATTCAACAATAATTTTTGTATATTTTCTTTTAATTCTACTTTTGTTTCAGTTACTGTTTCTGTTAGATATATTGAACTTATAGATGCTAATAAAAGTCTAACATTAAGCGAATTAATAATCATTTCCAAAGATTAAACACGGCTTTGAATCGTAAAATAAAAACAATTTAACAAATTGCACAGATATAATTATGATAAAACTATTGCACTGACTGAACGTAAAACTGCTACGTGAATATTCTTGTACTGTCCACTAGTTATACTTATCTTGAATGTGTGTATACATAAACTTATATTATAAATTATCGCCCATTTATTATTTAATCACTTATTATCAATGGACACATTCAGTAGTAAAGAGCGTTACGGAATTATCTGCTGAATGGCGTACTTTCCGCATTGCTTCTTCAACATGTTGCGGGAACGGATGTCATGCTATTGAGCGGAAATTTTTTTTCATAAACTTCGCTTCGATAATATCTTCGTTCAGTTAAGCCACAGACAAGGCATTTGTAACTGTGTCAAGACCAAGCAACATTTCAACAAATTTCAGCCGATCCACGCCTTCTCCAAGCCTCTCAATGAACTGCACTCCTACTCCGTGTCCACATTCGAATGCAAGATCTTCGCTATTGTCTAATCCGATTGCTGCTAGTTTATTTATAGAATTAGATATCGATATCAATAATAGTAGTAATTCTAATTGCACGTTAGAAAATGAATATTTAAACGATAGGCCGAGTTCAGCAGAAACGTCAGATTCAGTTTTCGAACATTGTACTCCATTAAAAAGTAGCCAAAAAAGGCGAGATTTAAAGGAGGTTTATAATGTGAGAAAAAAATTGGTTGCAGTTGAGGAAGAACAAATAAAAGCAATGGAACAGTTAATAAAAAGCAAGCAATTCGATTCAAAGAAAAAGAAACAAACTTTTAAAACAATTTTTTACGAAAATGTAACTATGTAATGTTATTAATAATAAATTTTCATTTTTACATACATATGTTTGTTTACTTTGTACACTTTATTTACTTTGTGGTTTTGTGTGTGTATGTGTATGTGTGTGTGTTGTGCGTGCGTGCGTGCGTGCGTGCGTGTTGTATACTTTAACCTTATTTTTATTACTTTATATACTTAATTTACAAATTATTTGCAATATAATTTCTTTTCTCAACTGTTTCCCGAGCCACAGATTATTAATTAAACAACAATAAATAAAGAGCAAAATAAGAGTCAAACACATTTTTTTAAAAAAGTCATACAATTAACAGAATAAATTACAAATAGAGAAACGTAAAATTGAAAAAATATATAATAAAATAAAAACTCAGTTTAAATACAAATAAATACAATTAACAGATTGAAGGACTCTTCCTGTATAAAATAAATAATAATAAATAAAGGTAAGAGTCAACACATTTCTTTAAAAAATCACACTATTAAAAGAATATATTACAAATAAAGAGAGGTAAAATTATTAGGTGTTGGAATTAATTCGTAGCGTTTTACAAGAGATGGCACAAGCAGTACACTATTTCGTTGTTACCTATAGTTCTGTATGCATTGTAAACAGCTATCATAGGACGTCATTTGCCGTACATAACCTTTCTTGAAATCATAAATAACAACACTGTATAATTCATTGAATATGTCAAAATTTGTGCCAGATAAAGTGTTTTTGCGGGGAGTTCTACTTCATTACTTTAACATGAAGAAAAGCGCTCGAATTGTGACTGGAGATGAAAAGTGGATCCACTACGACAATCCCAAACGGAGAAAGTCATGGGTTAAGCCCGGCGAACCATCAACATCAGTGGCAAAGCCCAATATGGCTCAAAGCTCCTGCTCTGTATTTGGTGGGATCAGAAGGGTGTCATATCTCTTGGAAAAGTTCTAGTTAATAAAAAAGATAAAAAGATTTCTTTCGAAAAAATAAACGCAACTAAATTAACATACCGGAATTCTAATAAGTAATTAAAACTTATCAAAAATTATGTGTAAATTATTCAAACAAGTCCATAATATGAAGAACTATTAGAATATATAAAGTTAAGTAGAACGCAGATGTGTAAGACGGACACTGTGTATCAATTATTATGTACGCTCGCTGATACGAATCACCACGGACTGAGAGAAGAGACGGACTGTCAGTATCAAAAAGTCAAACTTTATTTACATATTTAGATACATATGCCTTATGAAGACCTTCAGTGTTAGTTTGTAAATTTAAACTATTTTTCTGCTTTTTAATATTGATCTCATCTCAGAAATTAAGCGTTTCCTATAGCAAGGCTCTTCATCTAAAATTTTAACATTATCCCATTGGAATTCATGATCATATTGCAGCCTGTGCTCCGTTATGACAGAACGGACAGAAGTGTTTTGTTTAATATGATTACGATGTTCTGGTTTTCAATTGTCTGCCCGTCTGTCCAACGTACGATGCATTACAATTATTACACAATATTTTATAAACTA
>NW_017304472.1:278593-284276 GCF_001594115.1 Trachymyrmex septentrionalis | reverse complement strand
TGTCTGCCCGTCTGTCCAACGTACGATGCATTACAATTATTACACAATTATTACACAATATTTTATAAACTACACTGCTCTTAGAGCATGTATGGGGACAAATATCCTTTTGTACTTTAATATATTTACCCATTTTATTAGGATTATGAAAAGATGATGATATGGACCCTGATGTCGTTTCTATTGAACCGTTTAAATTTTTCTGTGTGAAAAGAAATAAATGGTACCGTAAGCCAAGATGCAGATTCAATCGCACAGACATTGTCAATCAAATCTTTATGTGCTATGTGTCTATTTTTAAGTAAATTTTTTATTAATTAACTGTGTCGAAAATAAAAGTTAATGGGTCATTATCTAGTAAAACGTTAATAATAAATGTCAAATTTTTTATGTGAAACATAAAGTCAGAAAGTAAAAAAGCTCTGTCAACTAGCGAAAAAATTGTACTTTTCTTTTGTGCGATTGGATGATTTGAGTGGAAATTTATAAATCTCCCTGAAAAGATAGGTTTGCGGTATCAATAAAAATAAAATGATTCTTGTTAATAGATATAGTGATATCCAAAAAATTTATTTTTTCTCCCCCTATTTCTGTAGTGAATTGAAGTTGCGGATAAAATGAATTAAATTGTTGTAGTAAAATATCAATTTTTGAAGAAGAAACTGCAGTACAAATGTCATCTACATATCTATAATAAAATAAAATATCCACATTTATCGACATAAAGGACACCGTTTTTAATCTCCTCATTATTAGGTCCGCTATTACAGGTGATAAAGGAGAGCCAATGGGAGTGCCGAAGCTTATAAATTTTGTTGTCAAATGAAAAAAGGTGGAATATAAAACGAACCGTATCGCTTCCAGGAACTCATTCTTAGGCAGAGAGCAATCCTTGGAAATAAAACTCCATTGCTCATTTACGCAATCAACCGCTATCTCCACAGATAAATCTTCAGAGTTTCCAGTTCAGATGTATCAGTCGGGACAATAAGATATATGAAAAGATGTTTTAATTAAAATTATATAGTTTTTTACACGCGACGAATTTTTCAGACATGAGATTTTCTAACAATTCAATGTAATTTTAAATGCAACAATTTTTTTCAAATTTATTTTTTATAGATATCAATCTTATACAATAATTTTATTATAAAAGAATGGATTTAGAATAAAATTGTTTTTAATTTTTATTTATGAAAGAAATTAAATGTCAAAGAATTAATAACAGGGTTAATATGTGTATGTGTGTATATATATATATATATATATACACTGGGCACAAAATTAACGCAACACCTGTTCACTCTGCAAAAAATAGGCAAATTTCAAGATACAATAACTTCGTCAAAAATTGTCGTATCGGGATGTTTAAAAAAGCATTTTACAGGTAGAAACCTCTACTTTTCGGTTCGCTTAAAAAAACGGTCTCATGGGGATTTCATTAAGTTATACAAACATAAATGAAGATTTATCAGACCTCAAAATTTTTTATGAAATTTGCAAAGCTCCACGGAGTGGAATAAAAATTGTATACAAATGCGATTTACATCATTCAAATGAGCGAATCTTTACCTTTAATTTGCTTTTTTACGAAGTTCGGTATGATTTTTTTCGAGTTATTCAATGTTGAAGCAAAAGGACCATTTTTGCTTCAACCAATGAGACCGTTTTTTTAAGTAGCGATTCGAAAAGTAAAGGTTTCTATCTGTAAAATGCTTTTTTAAACATCCCGATACGACAATTTTTGGCGAAGTTATTGTATCTTGAAATTTGCCTATTTTTGTAGAGTGAACAGGTGTTGCGTTAATTTTGTGCCTAGTGTATATATATATATATATACATATATATATATGTATGTGTATATATACACATACACATATTAACCCTGTTATTGATTTTTTGACATTTAATTTCTTTCATAAATAAAAATATATATCTTAAAAATATATATTTACTATTATTAAATCTAAATACATGTAAAAACTATACAAATTTTACCTAAGACATCTATTCATATATTTTATTGTTTCAACGACAATTATTTACGTATAAGCATGGATAGCGTATATACGGAAGCGTTAATAATTTATTCTCGAAAATGTCGTAATGTAACTTTATTACACATGGCTAAATTTGTAAAAAAATAATCTCCAATTTGGTAAAAAAAATTAAAAATTAAAAAAAATTATGGGTGGTGAAGGTATTTTGTTAAACAAAAAAATTAAAAAAATTTTTCTTCTTTATAACTTTAAAGTACTTTTGAAACCGTACAACTTTTATTTAAAAAATTGTTTTCTATTTTTTATACTTCCGACAATATTCGGCTCAAAAGAAAAATACTTTTTTTTTCAAAGGGGTATTTTACCCCTTAAATATGAGTTAGTGCACGTATAAAAAAATATGCTTTTAGATTTTCGTGTTTTACAATATATTTCATGGAGAATCAAATCGGTTCCGGACAGTTGTAAAATTTTTCTTGTTAGTTGAATTAAAACGAAAAATTTCTTACTTATAATTTTGAATAATTTAAGTAGCGTTTATGATCCATTTTTAAATAAAAATTTTTTTTATTCAATTAGATTGAAAAATTGTTTCTCATATTTAGAATATTGAGCAGTATTCACGTTGCACAAAAATTGCTAATATTATTTTTGAATTTAACTGAATAAAAAATCTACTTCCTATTCGCAATTCTGAATTGAGCAGTACTCACGATGCACAGAAAATGCTAATATTATTTTTAGATTGTAAGACATAGAGATATATGCTCTATGCAATTCCTATAAATAAATAAAAATGCAATCAGGATTGAAAAGGATTCATTTTAACATTTATGAATTCGTATTTCTGAAAATCTGAATCCATTTTAATCCATTTCAATCTAATCTCGTTTGCTGGAGGGGGAGAGAGGGAAAGAGGGAGGGTTGGGGGAGAGAAAAAGAGAGAGAGAGAGAGAGAGAGCATGAAAAACAGCGCGCGGAAACGCAGTAACTTGTGAAAATTACGACTGCATAACACGAATTAGTCTTCATAAAAAGTTAGATTGAGCTACTTATAATAAGAATACATATAAGTAGATATATAATTTATTGAACTATGGAATTATAATTTATAGTTATATATATTTTAACATTTAACATAAACTTAACTAATAAAAATCGATCAGGTAATTATTCAGTTTATCCCCTTGCACCTCAAAAATCAATGAAATTAGACTTATTCAATGTGTTTTTGCATGAAACGAAAGAATCTGGCAGAAAAAAATGCCGCTCTGCCCCGTGAATCGAGATATTAAGTGTTAAAGTTGACGACTATTGAGGTTAAGGAATTTGTCACAGCCGCGTGAAATACTGTGATGCGAGCATACGCTGCGATCATTTTGATGCTTTATAGCCAAATTCACTGCTTTAAAGCACAAATTCACTGCTTTAAAGACGCAAATTTACTGCTTTAAAAACAAAAATTGTCTGCTTTTGGAAACATAAATTCAGTACTGTTAATGTAAATTTATATAATTTTTAGAAAAAAAAATATTTTTTATTTCCTAATTCTAAAATGAAATTAATTTGCAGATACCGACTTGTAGTCGAAGGATAGCATTCACGGAAACTTCTCGAGGTGTCAAATTCTGATTTTAATGAAACTTTGTGAACGAAACTTGTGAACGAAACTTGTGTAACTTATATAAAGAGATGAATTTAGAAAATATCAGTTACGGCTAAAAAACGGAAAGGATGAAATCATCTTTTACATGTACAGGTTTTCAGCTTTTTCCGTTATATCTTGAAAACTATTTAAGATATAAAAAAATATTTTATACAAAAGATTTACAATAAAATTAGCTGTATTCATTCGCGTTTTTAGAATAATTATTTATAAATTTTTTGTCAAAATTTTCGAAAAAAAATTAAAAAATTTTAAATAATTATTCTAAAAAAATATCATTGACGTAAATAAATACAGATAATTTTATTGTAAAACTTTTGTATACAACATTTTTTTATATCTCGAATAATTTTCGAGAAATATAGCGGAGAAAGCTGAAAATCGCTTCACATATGAGCCCTTTTACCCTTCAAACTCTATATTGACAGCAATTTTCAAAACTTTTTCAAAAAATTATTATTTTTAAAAATATTTATAATAGATAGAGGTAATTTTATTATGAAGCTACTTGTAAGTAAATATCTATCTCAAGAAAATGATAAAATGCTGTCATTTTCACATCACCTGTCATGAGAAAGACAGCATGGTGCGCTTTGTTTATAGTGGTTTCCCCAGTAGGCCTATTCCACTCTAATTTTTTATGCATAAATTATTCTAAATGCCGTCATTTCTCCCTTGACTACTTTGGGACATTTAAAAAATTATATTTTAAAAGTTTTATATATATATTTTATTATATATATTATTATTGTTACATAAAAATATATTTGCGTGAGTAATATTTAAAAAATGTTTATCAAAATATTGTAAAATTACAACATCCTTTTCCTCATTTTTTTCAATAATTTAATAATGTCATTAATTTAATAATGCAGTTAAATCATTTACTCAAGAAAATGTTTTAATTTGACTCTAATTTATTTACTTACATACGTTAATGTCTTGTCTTCATTGTTCACTTTTTTGTATCTCTGATTAATGTCTTTTATTATATGTGTTCTATTTAATGCGCTGACTCTTATTCCGCCCTTTATTTGTTTTTATTTATGCTGCATCAAGTAAGTTTGATTCCCAATAATTTTCAAATTCTAACGTAGTATGAATATCACATGACACTTTATTCATTGAAGAGTGTATGACATCCTTTATCACATCGCGTAATTCAATTTCTTTATCGTTTATAGATATTTCCGGAATTTTTGAAATTTGAAAAAGGATTAACATATTGAGAATATTTCCAGGATTCACTTGTACCATTTTAACGATTTACACTGTTTGACTTTGACTTTGCACTTGAATTATTCGTTATTCTTGCTAATTATGCTTTATACTGAAATTATTGCAAGAACTTTGTGATTTGTATAGTAATTTCAAATGACTAATAATCAAGTGACTAATAATCAAGGATAATAATAAATAAGATGCTTTTCAAGCACGTACATCATATGTGATATAAAAATTACGCTATTGTCGCTTGATTAATAATATTAATCAAGCACATACATCACATGTGATATAAAAATGATGCTACAGTCCCGTTAATTAATAATGTTAATCAAGCATGTATATTATATGTGATATAAAAATAATGCTACTGTTGCTTGAATATTTTTGTATGCAGCATTTTTTTTAAGAATATCATAAATGCGAACATTTTGTCATATAATAATCATGTTAGTATTAATAATGAGATTAACAAGTAGTTTTAAAATTTATAATAAATACATTCATTGTTCTTTATAACAAAAAATGTGTTTATACATTACAGGAAATATATGGTACCGTAACTCATCACTGTTAGATGTCAAAAGAACAATGGCAGCCCTGTTTCTTGAGTTAAATAACATTTTATTATATTTTTACTTCCATATGTATCAAAATGTTAATCGATCCATTTCTGTACTTAATTTCAATATAAGCAACGTTCATATTAACGTATGTAAGTAAATAAATTACAGTCAAATTAAAACATCTTTTTGAGTTAAATGATTTAACTGCATTATTAAATTAATGACGT
>NW_017304472.1:272677-278281 GCF_001594115.1 Trachymyrmex septentrionalis | reverse complement strand
AATAATAAAACTTTTAAAATATAATTTTTTTAATGTTCCAAAGTAATCAAGGGAGAAATGACGGCATTTGGAATAATTCATGCATAAAAAATTAGAGTGGAATAGGCCTACTGGGGAAACCACTATAAACAAAGCGCACCATGCTGTCTACCTCGTGATGTGGAAATGGCATTTTATCATTTTTTTGAGATTTACTTACAAGTAACTTCATAATAAAATTACCTCTATCTATCATAAATATTTTTAAATAATAATTTTTTTAAAAAGTTCTGAAAATTGTTGCCAACATAGAGTTTGAAGGGTAAAATTAGGCCTTATGTGTGAAGCAATTTTCAGCTTTCTCCGCTATATCTTTCGAAAACTATTTAAGATATAAAAAAATGTTTTATACAAAAGTTTTACAATAAAATTACCTATTTATTTTCGTCAATGATATTTTTTAGAATAATTATCTAACAATTCTTTTTCGAAAATTTTGACAAAAAATTTGTAAATAATTGTTCTAAAAACGCGAATGATTACAGCTAATTTTATTGTAAAATTTTTGTGTAAAACATTTACACGTAAGGGATGATTTCATCTCTTCAAACCGTTTTTTAGCCACAACTGATATTTTCTAAATTCATCTCTTTATGTAAGCTATAAGTTCACAAAATTTTATTAAAATCAGAATTTGACATCTCGAGAAGTTCCTTTGTCAGTTATGCATAAAGATTATTATTTTCTTTTTGGAAAATATAATTACAATGTGTGTGTGCGTGCGTGTGTGTGTGTGTGTGTGTGTGTGTGTGTGTGTGTGTGTGTGTGTGTGTGTGTGTGTGTGTCTGTGAAAAGAGAGATTGATTGATTGATAAAGTTTTTATTTAGAATCCTGGCCACTAAGAGCCGTGGACACACTTTACCTAGCATCCTGCCGTTACAAAATTCCGGACAGGATGCTATCTTACATAATGATGACAATCTCTCTGCCACTTGGTGGCAAACGCATGCTTTGACTTAGGTATTCAATCATAAGTAGTATCATAAAATATGGTAGATTTAAATTTTTAAACTTAAACTTAAGAGAGTTTCGCATTGTTTAAACGTATGATAAACTTAAGTGACAATTTTTGTTTAGTGCAGCTTATAATTAGTCTTATTAATCTAATTTATCCAATGAAGTACCGCCAGCAGTACAAAGGAGGAGAAAATTACTGCTCCGACACTGGCAGGCCCCAACTACGGTCCATCCCAAGAAGATGTGAAAAGATGTTAACACGAAAAGATGAAATGGATGAGAGGGTTTGTAAGCGATATGGTAATGAGTTCCAGAATTGTATGGCAGTGATCCAGAAAGAGCGTGCATAGATGTTGGTATGAGGAACTGGTAACACGAAACGAGAGTGGTGCAGGCGAGATGATCGACGTACAGAGTCGTCGACAGGAATGAATCTATCAGCCAGGTATGAGGGATGGGAGGTTGTTATGATTTGATATGTAAGATTCCCGAGAAAGAATTTTCGCCTGGACGAGATAGTAAGCCAGTTCGCTTTCATTCGATAAGGCGCCAGCCTTTCATCACGTCGTGAGTGATATATGAATCTCAAGGCATTGTTTTGCAGACGTTGTAATTTGGTGTTGAGATAAGCTGATAGATCAGCAATGACGAGGGTGGCGTAGTCGAGATGCGGGATGACAAGCGAGTTGACGAGTGAAAGCTTGACAGATGGTGGAAGGAACGAACATCGAAATTTTAGGTTATGGAGCACATGATGTACTTTGGATGATATTGTATTAACATGTCGATTCCAGGTGAGATCTGAGGCAATAATCACTCCTAAATCCTTGACTTCATCAGAGTAGGTTATTACATCCGTCCCGACAGTAATTTGAGGTATGGTGAGGCTTTTGATGTTAGAAAGATTTTGTGAAGATCCCAGGATTATTGCTTTGGTTTTCCTAGTATTTAAGGTAAGGCCACAATTATGAGACCATCTTAACAGTTCAGCAATGTCCATGTTAATTTGTTGTATTACGCCTAAACGACTAATCGGAGTTGAGAGGTAGAATTGAGTGTCGTCGGCGAATATGATCGTAGTATCGCGGCAGAATCGAAGCCTAGAGAATAATGTATTAATTACGATGATAAATAAAATAGGGCCTAGGCTCGACCCTTGCGACACCCCCGATGTAGTAAAGTCTGGCTCAGATGTTTCCCCGTCAAGTCCAATCATCGAATGGGAGCGACCTGTCAAGAACGAGTGTATCCATCCTAGTGCTGTGTCCGCAAAATCTATATCTCGTAAACAGGTTAGTATTACAGTATGGCTCAGGGAGTCAAAAGCCTTTGAAAAATCGAACAGCACCAGGACGGTAACGTAACCCTTGTCCACACCCAGTCGGACATCATCCAAGAGGTGTAGCAGGGCCGTTTGGGTGCTATGAAATCTACGAAAACCACATTGATTTTGATGGAGTATTCGATTGTTCTCAAGGAATATGGTAATTTGTTGAGTAGCTAGGGAATCGATGACTTTAGAGATGTGAGGAGGATTTGCTATTGGACGTCTATCAGCTGGACTTAAAGGGTTTGCAATTTTCTTAAGAGGTATGATAAAAGATGACTTCCAGATGGAGGGAAAGTTGCAGGTGGATAATGAGAGATTGAAGATGGTAGTCAAGTAAGGTGTTATAACTGAAAAAAGTGATTTTAGGTGTGCTAAACAAAGATGATCTGGGCTTAACCCCCGTGTTTTATTTAGGATATGGTTAAGTCTGCTAAGAACTTGGTCTTGATTAATGAAGGAAAAGGTAAACACCGGATATGAAAGTGGAAGCGGACGTTTCAGTATAGTATTGAATGATACTTTATCGCATGGTGGATGCACTGAAGACACAAGAGCGAAGTGACTATTAAGTAACTTAGATGGAAAGTGCTGCAAGGCAGATTGTGATGGTTTGCTAACTAATCCTAGGTTCCTAAGACAGGACCACAGCTTACTCGAGCCAGTGTGTTGAAGCACCAAGTCTGTTAAATATCGATTTTTTGATCTTTTAATTACATTTTTAATTTCACGACGCAGTTTTCTATATTGCTCCATCAAAAGCTGATTTCGCGTCCGCTTGGCACGTGTGAACAGTTTATCACGTTCTTTAATTCTATCTCGCAGTTGAGACGTAAGCCATGGGATAGAACGTTTTGAAATTCGCTTGGTTACAAGTGGCGCATGTGAATTTAGTTCCCCAGATACAGTTTCATAAAACGCAGTGAGGCTAGCGGTAAGTTCATTGGATTCGACGTTATATATAGGATGGTCTCGGTTTAATGTCGGTAAGTTGGGCATCTTAAGACTAAGTTGCGCAGTGAGATCGTTGGTTAGGGCAAGATAATCGCAATTAGTGAAGTTACGGTAGGTAATAGTTTGTGGAATACGATGTAGGTTGCTGAATTGGTAGCAAATACTGACGAGACAATGTCCAGCAGCGAAAGGTGAAGAGGATTTACAAAAACGTTTAATCTTGTTACAAGAATCGACTATAATTACATCTAGTTGAGAATGCGACTGGCCTGAATAGTGAGTAGAGCCAAAGGGTACAGAAAACAACGAGTAATCACTAATGAGATTTTTTAAGTAGTTTGATTCAAAGTTATTGGCAAGGAGATTGCAATTTAGATCACCAGCAATAACAATATTTTGATACGTTGGGATATACAAGTTTAATTTGACAAGGAAATCGGCGAAAAGGTGGCCCTCTGGACGTCGATACATAATAATAAGTAATAAATTATGCGAAGATGGTTTAACATCAAGGAAGAGGTACTCCGGTAGATTTATATTTGTGTTACATGAGCATTCCAAAATTAAATAGGATAAAGATTTATGAAGATAGCATGCAACACCTCCCCCTTGGACGAAACGCGACTGCCCATCTGCTCGAATTGCACGGTCATTTCGCACAAAGTTATAATCCTTAATATCTACACATGAGGAATCTATGTCAGGCGTAAGCCAAGTTTCCGTAACGATTAAAATGTGTGTAGAACAATCGGCGAGCTCAATTTCTACGTCATGTAGATGGGCACGGAGCGAGTTAACATTTACACATGAAATTTTAACGAAGGACGAATCACACGGGGAAACATCAGGTGGTGTATTACGCGGTAATAGTCAGACTATTTTGTTTAAATCTTGCTCGGTGGCAATTAAAAGTTCCTCAACGCCTCCATCTTTTCGAACAAATACATTACCGTTTCGAGCTCAAACGCGCTTAAAACCTGCGCCTCTTGCCGCAGTCTTAGCTTTTTTTAAAAGTTTGTATGTCGATGAGGGCAGAAACTCGTTAACATAAACAATTTTATCCGCATTGCTCTCATCAGATAGTTCAGGGAATAGTTCCTGAACAGTAATTTTTCCCAGCTTCCGCTTCGCTTCAACAATGAAGTTACGAACTTCTACAGATTTAAAGAGAACTTTTATGGCGAAGTAATGCACAATGGAGGTCTGTAGGACCGCAGTGGAATAGAAAGACGAGGGAGCGTTATAATCGATTTTCTGGATGCTTAAGACATCATTAAACAATGCAGGCAGCTTTAGGTGATTTAGCACACGAAGAATGATATCCTGATAAGACATCGAGCATCGATTTGGAATGCCGTTTACAATTAATTCTGCCGTAGGTCGAGCGAGGGCATACGAGTGTTTTAAGTATGCAACATCTTAATTCATTGCAAGCAATAGTGTTTTGTTGCACGGTGGCTGTAAGAGTAGCCAGGTCTTGCCGTATGGCAGAAGTATCATTTCGAACAGCCGCAAAATCGTTCCGGAGCTCGTTGATTGCGGCTAATACGCGTGAGAGCGGATCATTCGAAGCATCCATATCTAAAGTCCTAGGGACAAACGTAGTAGGCGCAACGGGTAGTACAGTATTTGCCGTAGATATTTCAGACAGAGCCAATATCTGCTGACGAGCAGGAACTGAGTGCGAGGGAGAGGAAGAGGGGAAACTCGCAGACAGGGATACGCACGTGGCAGATGTACCAGCGGTGGGGAAGAGCGGAGAGAGAAGATGAGAGAAGGACCGCACACAACACACGAGCTCCGATTTGCTGCTTATGTAAAGACGTGCGCAAGACTCGTGAAAACATTTATTACACGAGGGACATCGGACGAAATTTACAACGCGTTTATGGCACTTTGCGCAATTTACAATAACAGGGACACAATTTGCAGAGCCGTCGCTATTTCTAATATTCGGCATCTGCTATGCGTACCTTAATAATACTTGATAATTTCGATGCGATGAACAGGTATCTTTCACAGCAAGAGGCTGACGTCCAGCAGGTAGTCTCGGCGAGCATGCGCAGATGGCTGGCTTGGAGAATGGCCGTAGACACGTGTCCAATCATCAAGGAAAAGAAATTTTCGTTTTTCAAGAAGGCACACAGTGGACTGTACAGTTGACGAGCACCAAAATTTTTAAGTTGGTCGGTTAGTCCACGATTTGTGCACCCACTGGAATGAAGTTTTCGCTCCGAAGAGTAAAAATTTGATAAATAATAGTGAAAAGGTACGGAAGTGAAGAATTCACGTGTAGTTCGCTTACTCACCAGAGAGAGAGAGAGAG
>NW_017304472.1:257685-272506 GCF_001594115.1 Trachymyrmex septentrionalis | reverse complement strand
AGAGAGAGAGAGAGAGAGAGAGAGAGAGAGAGAGAGAGAGAGAGAGAGAGAGAAGTTCATTGACATTTATTAGAAAGTATATTGTTTAGACACACACACACACACACACACATATTATAGTAATAATTGTTTCTTTAACTGTTAAAAATTTTTTTACAATTTATGACTAATTTAAAATTTAAAAAAAAGGTATTAAAATATAAAATTGTTATTTCGATCCTCAAGCTAATAAATAATTGTAACTAAAAATTTTAACGTTGTAATTATACTTTATTTTACTTTTACTAAAGAAAGCCATAGCAAAGATCGAAACATTTGGCCTTATTTATGAAGGTATTTTATTTATATTGACATTTATAAGGTGATATATATCAAGAAGACAGATGTTTTTAGTTTTCATTCAATTGTAATTAATCTTTAATTGGTTAAGAGGAGATTCTCTCTTTACAGAAAAAAACTATGAATATCACTAATAGTGTCATTACTAGAAAAAATAGTGTAATAATAATTTCGCAAGTAATGCAATAATGTAGTGGTGGAAAAAATTTCGTTGAAATTTTACTGAAATTTTATTAAAGTTTTATTGCGAAAATAAGTATTATTGATTAGCATCATATTTCAGAGGATACACGACAAAATTATAGTAAAAAAAAAATTTCCTTTATAAATACGAGAACTAATTTTATAATGCTCCCATACGGTCATCCATCTGAATACGTACCTTCACTTAACATGCTTGACTTCTGCGATCGTACAGGAACTGCTCCTTCAGAGAATCACGAACACCTATAATATAGTATTATACTAATAAATGTACAGTCGTAATATATCTGATCAAAGATATTGTGAAAGAGACGGAACATGTATAGAAAAAAATAATTAATGTTAAATATAATTAAATAACAACGGTGTAAAGACTCTTTATGTATAAACAAAATAAACAAAATAAATGGCGAAAAAGAGTCGTCGCATAATATATTTAATTAAAGATAATAGTCATAGATACTTTTACGATTATAAAATAAAAAGTAAAATGGCGTATATTAAAATATAAAACAAACAAGTTTCGCCGTTTTACTTTTTATTTTATGTATCTATGACTATTATCTTTAATTAAATATATTATGCGACGACTCTTTTTCGCCATTTATTTTGTTTATTTTATTAAATATAATTGTAATATATAAACAAAGCGTGGCATATAATAGAAATAATTTTCATTATTTTGAAAAAAACCATGCAAAATTTCTCAGTTATTGTCAGAAATAATTGGATGAAGATTCTGTAAATAATTCAGTATTTGTAGATATGAAACTTTCTGGGAACTTCAATTTTGATCTGATTTTTTCTGAAAAATGTTTTAATTTGTACAAACTTAAAAAACTTAAACTTTTCATAAAAATTGTGAGAAATAATATAAAATATTCAAAAAAGTATTGCCATAACTTAACAATACTATTCAGCAGTAATGGACAAGAGTACCTATCGAAGAATATTAATACATTATTGAATGCTGCAAGAAATATTCAATTGTATACACTGTACAGAATATGCACTACTAGTTTAAATTTTGCACACTTTTACACACTATTGGTTTGAACTATTCAATGATTAGTATGAGAGTAGTGTAAACTATTAAATATCTGCACTAGTGATTATTTCAGTAGTTCTTACTATTACATTCTAAAAGTTCACACTAGTCAATAGTTTATAATTATGTAGTAGAAACTACTTATTTCTAATGTTATTCAATGCAGTGTGTTGAATGCTTATAACTATTGCCGTTGAATAGTTACTATTAGCATTCTAATAGTTACTATTGGCATTCCATTAGTTACTATTGGCGTTCTACTAATTTTTTTCTGTATGGGTCAGAAAGTCACAGAGCATCTTTTACGATATTTTTTGTGTTTTTATGTTTTGTGCATGTATAGCATTAAGCTTTTTAACAAACTTTTCGTCAAACATTAGTTTTTACTACCGAATAGTTATCTTACTTTTGATAAGCTGGTTAAATACCAAAAATCAACTCTTCCGATTTTGAATAAATCATTTTTCCTTTGATTATTTTTTGAAATTGAAATATTCGTGCTATTTTACAAGTTGTGTGAAAAATAATAGAGGCCTTCGAGACCCGTATTGTCCGATTATGAAATAGATTCCCGATTAAGGATTAATTAAAGTATAAATTAAACCGTATTTTTTTTGTTTTGAACGTTTAATTTATTATTGTTATGATCGTTATGGTTATTATGATATAATTATGAAATTGCTTGCAAGACTATTGCAAGAATATTTTGATAGATATATTATATATTATATTATCTGAAGACACGATAGTGTCTTGGCGCTAAGACATGGCGCGAGATATTGCCGTGTTCCATTATACAAGCCGGCGAGTTGCGCCGAATTGAATTACTGGATTTCCATAATGGCTGTCCTGATAAAGTTTTAAATATATCTAATCGATAGTTTACACTCCGATTGTATTGTATGTGTTTTAATTTTTTCTCTATGTACCTTACAAATTGAGAAATTGCGACGCAAAGTTCGGATCTGTAACTTTTCAGATTTAGATACGTCATTATTATCGTGGACCAGCCCTCAGAATTCCACGTATTCCTTTCGTGTCCTTCTGACATTTGTTACGCAAAAGGCGCTAGCATTATACATGATCAGCAAGTGCTGAGATCTGGTACTACAGTGTCTCGTTCGGTTCAAAACAATAGGATTGATAATTTGGTCTAAGTGTCTCGGTAATAATAAATAGATAATTGTCGAGTATATAGTCTTCTCAATCTCCGATGTTAATAAAATTAGGCTCATTCAATGTGTTTTTGTACGAAATAAACAAACCTGACAAAAAAAATGTCGCTTTGTTCGAAATATTAATTGCTAAAGTTGATGACTATTCAGGTTAAAAAAACTGTCACATCAATGGCATAAAGGGATGTGAGAACATGTATATGAGGCTACAATAAGTATTTTCTGCTTCAATTACACAAATTCTCTGCTTTAAAACATATTCTTTGCTTGACCAAGAATACAAATTATTTTCTATATAATTTTTATAGAAAAATTTTTATATTCTATATGTTTTCATAGAAGCTTTTAGAGATCTAGCACATCCAGAATATCACAAGAAAAATATTGAATATATGATCAGTGTTTTACTCTCTAATGATTACTTTGAACACAATTTTCTCCACAATTAATAGTAGATTTAAAACTTTAGAGAAAAAAGAATTTATATGCAAATAAAACCATTAATATTAATGATTCTAATAATAATCGGCAAAATTATTTTACTATACCATATATGAAAGAAATCTCGAAAAAATTTAAAACTATGGCGGAAAAAAATTTCAAAGTTGCCTATAAACCTACGAATACGTTGAATTCTGTTATTAAATTAGGTAAAATTAAATTAGAGAAGATGGAGCAATGTCATGCTGCATATAAAATAAACTGTATCGATTGTGACGCTTCGTATGTAGACTAGACGAAAAGAAAAGTTAAAACAAGGATAAAAAAGTATAAGGCAAATATTAAAAAATCCAAAGACTCGGTAGTATCGGAGCATCAGCTTGAATATGGACACGAATTAATTTGGGAGAATATTTTAGTATTAGATTCAGAACCATGTTTTCAAAAAAGACTCATGTCTGAAATGATATTCATAAAAAAACAAATTATTGCAATTAACATATAAAATGATACGAAGCATATTTTCCTTTACTTAATACATATAACTTCCCCCATGTAACTCTGGAGTTACCCTCTCCATCGGTTTCTATACAAAAATTGTTTATAAACAAACCGTTATGAGTGAAGTTGAACATAAAGGCTTTATTAGTGTAATCGTTACAACAAATTTCCACGTCCTGATAATACTCATGGAGGTTATTGCATTTTTACACAGTATTATTTCATTTTTTGTATTTTAATTTTAAATTAAATTATTATTATGTAATAACATTTATTCCTATTAGGTGTTGGAATTAATTCGTAGCTTTTTTTAATGAAAGAACGTTATTTATTTCACATGAACATTAAAAAATACATTAATTAAAGTAACGGTTTCATGCGGTTTTAGCAGTTCGTAGTATATGACACCCTTCTGATCCCACCAAATACAGAGCAGGAGCTTTGAGCCATGGATATTGGGCTTTGCCACTGATGTTGATGGTTCGCCGGGCTTAACCCATGACTTTCTCCGTTTGGGATTGTCGTAGTGGATCCACTTTTCATCTCCAGTCACAATTCGAGCGCTTTTCTTCATGTTAAAGTAATGAAGTAAAACTCCCCGCAAAAACACTTTATCTGGCACAAATTTTGACATATTCAATGAATTATACAGTGTTGTTATTTATGATTTCAAGAAAGGTTATGTACGGCAAATGACGTCCTATGATAGCTGTTTACAATGCATACAGAACTATAGGTAACAACGAAATAGTGTACTGCTTGTGCCATCTCTTGTAAAACGCTACGAATTAATTCCAACACCTAATATTAGAATCTGGAAATTATGTGTGAAATAATTAAAGATGAGCGGTAGAAGTATTTGACGGATTGTAACAATAGACAAATTCTCAGGAGCATACTATACAATAGTTGATTACTTTCTCTTTTAAAGTTCTTAGAAAATATAACTAGAGATAAACGAACCTTCTTTTGGGACTAATTTTAACGCGAGATATAAAACTCATTGTTGTATTATGTGAATATATTTGTATGCGTAAGTTGGATGAAGAAATTGTTGTAATACTGAAGATGATCTAATTTAAGGTTGAAACGTTTATTTATTTAATTGTTATATGTTGATTGAAATATAAAATATTAGTTGCCAACAGCTCTTGCGTGGTGTATGCCGTTGAGAAATTCGTTACAAAGAAAATTTGTTTTGGATTTGTTTATAGAAAAAAATTTGTTTTGATTACATATTTGTTTGCTTAAAAAATACAAATTCTCTGCTTTGAAAACAAATTTTCTATTATAAAAACATTTCTGTGTAAAAACAAAAATTATGTAAAAAATAATTTGTGTTTTTATAAGAAAACGTCGAATCCAATATATATTGTCTGCCAAGGATACTCTTCTTTCCTCGATTTCAATTGCATACTTCTAAAAGTATTCTTTCTTATTCAACTCATATCAAATTATTTATTTCGAATAAGGTAATAAAGAAGTGGTTTCTTTATATACTTGATGAGAATGTTGAGATGAATTATATTAGTAATCGAGCAATCGAGTAATTGCCGTATGGATTTGTTAATGGCAATTACATCGTATTATTAAGTGTGTGAGCGCGAGCGTGGTGTAGCAGATAACGTATTGGTCTGCTATACTAGAGATCTCGGATTCGATCCCCGGCAGAATCGAAAAATTTTCATACGCTTGTAAATAGCTTCTCTCGGAAGGCAATGGCAAATCACCGAGTAGTAGTATACTTGTCCAGAAAACCTTCCTACCAAAAATTTTGGAATCGGTGTTTAAACTGTAGGTCCCCATATACTTTGTGTATGATCAGTGTGCCCGCACAGGTATATAAGTGAGACACGCTGTGAGCGTATAGCACTTGAAGAAGATTAAATGTGTAAGTTTTGTTGGATTGATAAAATATTGATTGAATATATCAACTAAATACGAGGCTGCCAATTACGGTCAAAGTTAGATGTTTAGAGTAATATATCAATATATGTATTTTAAATGCAATTGTCTCAGAACTATGATTGCGAATTAGTTTCGGATTTGTAACTCAATTAATCTGAGATGCTAATAAAATTCCGCAAATTAAATTAAAACCTGTATAAAGAACTTATTGCAAAAAATTTTTCCTAGGCAAGGAATTGAATTCGGATTTTATGTATCCCATGCTAGCCTTGCTTAAAAAGCTCGATAAAAAACAATAAAATATTATAAACATCAAAAATATCGTAATCTATCTGGCTTACGTGATGCAATTTTCTTATCAAAAGAAAATCTATCGTAATTAATATATAACTTTCTTGTAAATACATTCCTGTTAACAAAACAATAAAGAATGTATCATTTTATATAATAACATTCAATATTTATAATTTTTAATTCTATGAATACAACAATAATTGTATACAAATTTTTTAAAATTTTATGATACACGCATATCATAAACATTAACGTGTCTATGCCATAGACGTTTAATGATATTGAATAATATTCTACCAAACTCTCTATGGATTAAAAATTGATACATATTAGGTGTAGTAAAAAGTCATCGCGTTTTTTTAAAAGACATCTATCAGTAAAAACCGCAATTACTTTCTTACCAACAATATAAACATATCTTGATAGAATAAAGTTTCAGCTTTAAAAATCTCTTTTTTAAATTATACGATACGACAATTTTTAATGAGTAATGATAACTCCTAATTTTTAGGAGTTATGAGTAATTAAAATCAAAATAATTCTTTTATTTAATCCGCGATAACTCAGTAATCAAAAGTCGTAGAAATATTAAAAAAAACGATTTTGTAGCGAAAGTATCAAGCTTTCACGATATGTAATCGAAAATTTTCTCAAATTCGTTTTGGACACGTTACAAATCCACAAAGTGAGAAGAAAATTTTTCGTCTTTTTCAGCTCGTAGTTTTTGGTATGTAAAAATTATCAAACTCATATAAACTTAAAAAATGTGATAAGCTTTTAAAAGTAGAGATTTCAAGAGCTTTAAAACCCTTTTTTTTAAATTTGAATTTCATTTATTATTGTTATAACGAAGATATTGTATATACAACTTTGAGCTAAAAAATACGAGATAACTTTTTACTACACATAATATGTATATATCCGAATATCACGACAAAGTCGATAACTTCAAAGTTTCTTTTATGAATTTCACCATAAAGATTTTGTTTTCTATTCAGATCCTTGCAATCGTGCAGAAATCACATTATGTACGAATCAACTTACAGAGATTCTATCGTTCCCTATCTGATCATTGCTATGCTATTTTTTGTAACAGTTCTCGGAACTTTTATTACTTATAACATTCTATGAGATCACTGTTAAGCTTTTACCTATGTAAATAAATCTCAACTTAACGATAAAGTCTATCGTTTCTTATGCGAGCTTTACGATGAATATTTTATTAAGTTCCTTGCATTTGCGTGTGTAATCATACCATATATGAATAGCCCTATAGACATTCTATCGTTTTCTATCGAGACAATGCTACGCTGGTTTCTATGACGGTTTCTAAAACAATTACTTATAACTAGACTGCAGATATTTATGCAAAATACTTAACTGAATATTAACCATCGGATGATTTTAGCAGTCAATCGTTAAAACTCATAGAGTTATTAAAAAGAAAAGTAAAAAGAAAAGTAAAATGTTTGAAAGTGGCTAAACAATTACAAAATATAAATAATAAATAATAAAGAGCATATAGCCACAATAATATAGATGTTAACGCAAGTCATATATTTAAAATTCACAAATAAATAAGTAGACGTTTCGATCAAGATTTGACCATTATCAGTACACACAAGATGAAAAATGAAGATCTTGCAAACTAGAAACTAATTAACACTTAGTCGGAAGATGTTATAGTAATATTAAATTAGAATTACATAAATTATTGAAAAGAAATTACATAAAGGTTAAATGAAAAAGAGCATACAGCCACACTACAGATGTAAATAAGTTATATGTTATTAAACAATTCAAACAATATGTAGACGTTTCGGTCACAATCTGACCATCTTCAGTACATTAATTGAAAACATTAAATTATTTAAAAAACTAGATACATAATTCGACCCTTAATCGTAATGTTAGTTAATACATAATTTATAGTGTCTTTATTGTACACCATTATTCGCATCGTTCTCAGAGGTTTAAGATAATATTGATTACATTAAAATTTAACAAATTATACAAATACAAAATATAACAATACAAAATTCTTATAAAATAATTATGAGTTAGTCAAAAGAATTAATGGGCTATCTTTGCCTGAAGATTATCGAATAGTTTCGTTTGACATCTCATCTACTCCAACATTCCCATCGAATTGACCTTAAATAGTGTTTTAAGTAGATGGAATCTGATTGAGAAGAATACTTCCATTCCCATTCAAGAATTTAAAAGAGCTATTTCCATCATTTTAAATTCAACCTTTTTTAAGTTTAATGATGAAATTTACGAACAAATTTTTGGGATCGCCTCTATCACCGATTTTGGCGGACTTGGTGATTCAGGACTTGGAAAATAACATTTTCAACACACTTACCATGCATATACCTTTTTATTATAAATATGTGGATGATATTGTGCTTGCAGCTCCTACAAATGAGATTACTAACATCTTGGATTCCTTTAATTCTTACCACGAGCGCATAAGATTTACTGTCGATCATAGTGATGAGTTGAGTGTCAATTTTTTAGATGTAAAACTTTTGTACGATAGAGGTAGTATTATATTTGACTTGTATAAAAAGCCTACAAACTCAGGAAGGTTTCTCAATTTTTTCTCCAATCACTCTATCACACACAAAAAAGGTGTCGTGATCGGGTTAGTAGATAAAATTTTATTTCTATCCCATCCAAAATTTCATCACTCTAACATCGAATCCTTAATTAACACTCTCCTCCGCAATGGATGTCCCTTACAATTGTTATTTAAAACTATAAAGAACAGAAACGCTATCTAGAAAAAATAATTACGAGACACATTAGTGATCTGGACTCTAACTTGAACACGGTTGAAAAGAAAAAATATTTCACTGTCCCTTATTTAAAAGGAGCATTAGAAAAATTTAACAGAGCCCTTAATAAATATAAATTTGAGTTAGTATATAAACTGATGAATAATTTAAAAAGGTTTATAAAAACGGGAAAAGACAAAGTTAAAAAAGACGAACTTTCTAACGTTGTATACAAAATAAATTGCAAGGATTGTAATTATTCATATGTGGGTCAGACAAAGAGAAAATTAAAAACGCGACTAAAAGAACATATAAACAATGTTAAAAAACTTATCAATTCTCTTTCAGTCATCTCTAATCACAGAATTGACACGGATCATATGATGGACTGGGGTAATACTAAAATATTAGATTCCGAACGTGCTTATTACAAAAGATTGATATCGGAAATGATTCATATTAAAACGCAAGAAAAGGGTTTAAATAAACAGATACCGAGCGGTTTCCAGACCTTTACCTCCCTCTCCTTGAATAATAATTCTAGCCCCACTCAAGAAGTTTGCCACTTCCCCTTCCTTTTCTTACTCTTCCTCCTCTTTTTCCTTTATTTCCACTATAAATAGACTAACATTTGGGCCTTGGGCATTACGATTGTGAGGATTCTCAGGTTCTAAAAATTATCGCAGTGTTCAGTATACGGAAGAGTCCCGCGCCACAGGATACGTGTAAGTCCACTACTGTCCTTAAAAGTCATCTTTGTCATAACATATCACGTACTTATTGAATACGAGTATAACTTTACTGAATTAAAAAATTGTGCTTTCACAATAGAAATTGATACTCTAATTGTCTCTCTGTGGCGGCTCGTCGGTACTTATAGAGCGTGATATGGCTTGATAATAATTACAATTGGTGTTAACTACTTAGATCGATGAGATTAATTCCATACAATAAAGAAAGGAGGAAAACCATACAATCTATCGTTAAATTCGGTCGAATTTTGTATTGTTATATTTTGTATTTGTATAATTTGTTAAATTTTAATGTAATCAATATTATCTTAAACCTCTGAGAACGATGCGAATAATGGTGTACAATAAAGACACTATAAATTATGTATTAACTACCATTACGATTAAGGGTCGAATTATGTATCTAGTTTTTTAAATAATTTAATGTTTTCAATTAATGTACTGAAGATGGTCAGATTGTGACCGAAACGTCTACATATTGTTTGAATTGTTTAATAACATATAACTTATTTACATCTGTAGTGTGGCTGTATGCTCTTTTTCATTTAACCTTTGTAACAATTTAGCCACTTTCTAATATTTAAAATTACATAAAATTACAAGCGCAATGTTCGCAAATTAAAATGGTGAAATAATTTTTTTCCCCTCGCTTGTGATATGAATTGACAGCGTGAATAGAGATCAAGAGAGTTGAGTAACGTTTCAATCTTCTGATATAATACTCTGTTACAATTCCTGTTATCTTAAGAAACGATGAGTAATTTCGTGTAAAAATACGGAATTTCCCAGTTCTATTAAAAACAAAAAAATTTTTTTCTTCTTCACACTAATACCAACGCTTTCAATATCGTAACAGTGCACGAAAATTAATTTGAAATTGTAATGAAAACTTACCATGTATCTTAAGACACAAAAACTCATAAATAAGACCCGGAATTACAATATTTTACATAAATATCCGCGGTCTATTTATAACATTCTATGTGAACACTGTTGAACTTCAACTTATGTAAATGAACCTTAATTTAAAGTCTATCGTTTTTTATATGAGCAATATTTATTGTAATAAGTTTATTACAATTTTTTAAGATCTGGGAAATTTGGGGGGATTATTAATATTTCAGATTAGTTGCGTTGTAAGTCCAATAACCATATCGGCGTAATTATCATATCTGAAATTAATTCATTTAATTGAATATATAATACGTATACAGTAGTTCAACATCTTAACATTCAGACCGTAATGGCGCTTCGTATCATCTTTGTAATTTATTTTAATATAAACGATCGTGTTTCCAATCATATTGTTTATATGAGTTTTACGATAAACATATTTTATATTCTATTAAGTTCTTTGCATTTGCGTAAGAATCATATCATAGGTATATGAATCCATCTATGAAGATTTTATTGTTTTCTATAGGAACAGTACTACGCTAAGCTTTTATAACGGTTTCCGGATTGATTACCTATAACATTTTATGAGATTACTGATAAGCTTTGACGCATAAATGTATAAACGAATCTCAATTTCACGGTAAAATCTATCGTGTTTTATGAATTTTACAATTCACATTTTCTGTATTCTTTGCATTCTTATAATCATCACGAAAAAATCGATTTGTAGAGATTTTAATGTTTCTTACCATTACCTTAATTTCGAAATAAAATTATCTTAGTTTTTATCGATTTTCGGAAAGATTATGTATAACGTTCTATGAAATTATTGTTGAACTATGAAGCTTAAGTAAATGAATCTCAACTTCACGATAAAGTCAACTGTTTACTATTTGAGTAATAAACGATTTATTAAGATGACAATGTGAATACATAACAAGAAATAAAGCCAATAAAGATTCAAGCTGTATCTTAACAGTGCTTAAACATTACCATGTAAATTTACATTTCGCATAGAGAACGATAGAACTGTGAAGTCTCGATAGAAAATATATATAGAGTAAGAACAGGGTAGGTTTGATTAATTCTCATATACACATTTGTTCATTAAGAATCCGTATTACAAAAAAAAGACATTTCACACATTCAAATCTGTTAAGTGTCCTGATATCTTCTTGTAGTTTTCTCTTAGTATATATAACAGTAAGAATATGTTATAGGCTTGATAGAAAGCAACAAAATAACAATAGGATACCTCTGCTTGATTCGCATACTCATTCAATCAGCCAGTACCCGCAATAGAACGAAAGCCTATTTCGCACAAAGAATGATAGAATTATGTTGAAGACTCTATAAGAAATTATAGAATAAGAATAGATTAGCGTTTGATTGATTTGCATACACGTTTGATCATCTGATGAATATCTGTATTGAATCGAAAAGTAATTTCACATAAAGAACAATATAAACCTAACATTTTTTATTATAAGAAACGATATATAAAAAAAAGTTATCTTATTATTTGCTACACTTACATAACATTCGATATTCGTTGTTTCACGCTTATTGGTTTTCATTTGCAAGATATGTGAAATATGTCTATATATATATATACAATATTAAACTTTTATTGGTAATATGTTTATGGAAAGGAACTATTGAGAACTATTAAGAAATATATAACTATTCAGAATTGTTCAGAAAACTATTTGTATTGTCAGTGATATTATGGGACATTTTACCATTCGTTACTATTGGAAATACGAATAGTTTACTACTGAAGCGAATAGTAACTACAAATATTTACCATTTATCACTGTGGCATAACAAATAATAAATGTAGTTACTATTTGCTTTAATAGTAAATTACTTATGATTTTAATAACAAATAATAAATGCGTAAATAGTTACTATTCGCTCTAATAGTAATGAATAATTATATCCCATAATATTACATGATCGTACGTAATAGTTCTTCGAATAATTCTGAATAGTTACGTGTACAACTTTGCTTCCGCCGTTTTCCTATAGATGGCTTTAGCGGTAAGTGGTGGTCGAAATAAATAGATCATAGACGTCATACAATAAACTTGGGCATCTGTCAACATAACCCCATAGAAACATTAGTCGATTTGTGTCTGCATCATAAAGTTATTCTCGATTGAAAATGTCAGTTTACGAGCCAAATTCTCGTCATTTGCGGGAGGTTTTAATTTTCTGCTTCAATATGAAGAAATCTGCGGCTGAGGTTCATCGAATGCTCTCAAATACTTACGGTGAGGTCGCTATTAGTGAAAGAACGTGTCGTGAGTGGTTTCAACGCTTCAAGGACGGTGATTTTGACGTCGAAGACCGGCATAGCAGTGGAAGAGAGAAGGTTTTCGAAGATGCAGAATTGGAGGCATTACTTGAGCAAGACTCGTGTCAAAATCAAGAAGAATTGGCACGATCATTGGGAGTGACTCAACAAGCCATTTCAAAACGCCTCAAAGCCATGGGAATGATTCAGAAGCAAGGAAATTGGGTGCCGTACGAATTGAAGCCGAGAGATGTTGAACGGCGTTTGTTTGCTTGTGAACAGCTGCTTGAAAGGCAAAGACGGAAGGGATTTCTGCATCGCATTGTGACTGGGGACGAAAAATGGGTTCATTACGATAATCCCAAGCGCAGAAAATCATGGGGAGTTCCCGGCCATGCTTCCACGTCGACGGCCAAACCGAATATTCACGGCTCCAAGGTCATGCTCTGTATTTGGTGGGACCAGCTCGGCGTAGTGTATTATGAATTGTTAAAACCGACTGAAACAATCACAGGCGATCGGTATCGAACGCAATTGATGCGTTTGAGCCGAGCATTGAAAGACAAACGGCCGCAATACAACGAGAGACACGATAAAGTGATTTTGCAGCATGACAATGCTCGACCCCATGTTGCGAAAGTGGTCAAGACATACTTGGAAACGTTGAAATGGGAAGTCCTACCCCACCCGCCGTATTCTCCAGATGTTGCTCCCTCTGACTATCACTTGTTTCGATCAATGGCACACGGCCTGGCTGACCAGCACTTCCGGTCTTATGAAGAAGTAAAAAATTGGATCGATTCGTGGATAGCCTCAAAAGATGACCAGTTTTTTCGACGCGGGATTCGTACGCTACCCGAAAGATGGGAGAAAGTAGTGGCCAGCGATGGACAATACTTTGAATCATAAATGTATAACCAGTTTTTTACAATAAAGCCTCGAATTTCGGAAAAAAACGGCGGAAGCAAAGTTGTACACCTAATATTTAAGTCATTTAAGAAATCTGTTTTGAAATATTTTATTATTTAAAATAATTGTGCAAACAAATAAATAGAATGTTAAATTTTATGCACAAAGATTGATGTCAACTTGGTAATGAGTAAGGCCAATATTTCATCCGTTTTGTTCAATTACGTAGTTGCGAATAGTTTCTTTTCAGAATTATTCGCCAATAGTCGTAGTTACTATTTAATTACTGTTCAATACATAATCGCAAATAGTTATTTTTTAAAACTATTTGCCAATAGTCCTAGTTACTATTTAATTACTATTCACGGACGTATTCGCCAATAGTTACTAATCAAGTAACTATAGAAATTATAAAAATACTAAAAAAATAAAAATCTGAATAGTACATAATAGTTTTCAATAGCTCCTTTCCATACGGGTTAAGTCACTTATGAAAAAACACTCACGAACCAAACACACGATTAAATTTTATAGAATTTTCTTCAAAAGATACTTCACATGGAGAACAATAGTACGATACACTGACATAAGAAATGATATATTCTTATTTGTGACACTTCCATAACATTCGATATAGGTATAATGTTTTGTAAAACGCTTATTGATTTTCATTTGCGAGGTATGTGGAATATATTAACAAATCTAATTAAACTTACATACTAATAAATTGAGTCACTTATGAAAAGCACAAACCAAATACGATTAGTTTTGATAGAATTTTTTTTATTATTTTCTATCGACCTTTTTAAACAGAGAGCGTTCTCAGAGACTAGCGTTCTCAGATGAAAATATTTTCTGTAATAAATTGTCTTTATAAATTTTAATTTAATTTAGGGAGGATTATTAGTATCTAAGATTGTTGCTTTTTAACGAATAACGAGCAATAGCTAAAACTTGTTGGAGGTTACTCAGGTTACAATATAGGAGGTTACAATATATGTCAAGGTCATTGGGGGAGGGGGAGTTCCCTGATCTAGAAATTTAAATATTTAACTTTAACAGTAATCGATTTGTATTCAGTTATTTATGTAAGCGATTTTGTTTCAAATATTAATATTTTTTAAGCGTCTTCAATAAGACTGAGGATATCATTTTAGAAATTAAAAATAATAATAATAATTATTATTATTAGGCGTTAGGAACTCGAAAGCTCATTGCCGCAAATACCAAATCCCGCCACTGTTCAATTAAAAATAATGTTACACTCATTG
>NW_017304472.1:252968-257585 GCF_001594115.1 Trachymyrmex septentrionalis | reverse complement strand
TTGAACACAGCGCCTTCGCGGTCACAGTATTAAGATGTTGAACTACTGTCTTAATATACATTCAATAAAATTGAATTAATATTTCAGACATAAATTGAGAGCCGATGAAATTATCGGATTCACACAATCAATCTGAAACAAATAAATCCCCCCAAATTCTGCCAAATCTTAAAAAACTGTAATAATTTATTGCGAAAAAATATTGCCTCGGCCGGGAGTCGAACCCGGATCTCTTGCATTCCGTGCGAGCGTCCTGAGCCTTTAGACTACCGAGACCTTAGCAACACTCCTCGCAATAATCGACATATATAGTGAGTTACGCATATTTCGGCTGCGTATTATAAACATATGATTGAAACATGACCGAATATATAAATACTACACTCATTGAACACAGCGCCTTTGCGGTCACAGTATTAAGATGTTGAACTACTGTCTTAATATACATTCAATAAAATTGAATTAATATTTCAGACATAAATTGAGAGCCGATGAAATTATCGGGTTCACCCAATCAATCTGAAACAAATAAATCCCCCCAAATTCTGCCAAATCTTAAAAAACTGTAATAATTTATTGCGAAAAAATATTGCCTCGGCCGGGAGTCGAACCCGGATCTCTTGCATTCCGTGCGAGCGTCCTGAGCCTTTAGACTTCAATGAGTGTAGTATTTATATATTCGGTCATGTTTCAATCATATGTTTATAATACGCAGCCGAAATATGCGTAACTCACTATATATGTCGATTATTGCGAAGAGTGTTGCTAAGGTCTCGGTAGTCTAAAGGCTCAGGACGCTCGCACGGAATGCAAGAGATCCGGGTTCGACTCCCGGCCGAGGCAATATTTTTTCGCAATAAATTATTACAGTTTTTTAAGATTTGGCAGAATTTGGGGGGATTTATTTGTTTCAGATTGATTGGGTGAACCCGATAATTTCATCGGCTCTCAATTTATGTCTGAAATATTAATTCAATTTTATTGAATGTATATTAAGACAGTAGTTCAACATCTTAATACTGTGACCGCAAAGGCGCTGTGTTCAATGAGTGTAGTATTTATATATTCGGTCATGTTTCAATCATATGTTTAAAAATAATGTATTGCAAAAATAACTAAGTCTATTGCGACTGACATGATAGAAATTTTAAATATTTCCTCAAAAGACAGAAAATACTGATCGTTCAAATCCGGAAATCCGGAAATCAATCAACGACAAAGTCATATACTGGTATTTGGCAAATGTTCATTGTTACTCTCCAACATAGCAACCTTATTACTTAATAACTATCCGATTACTGATGAAATGACTAAATCTCAAAATTCTCATCATGTATATAAGGAAGCCACTTATTCGTTGTCTCGTTCAAATTAAATATAATAATTTTGTATAATTTGAAAGAGAAAGTGTAAAAGTTAAGGCGAGTGTTGGTTGCGTAAAAAGAAAAAAATACTAGATTTACGTTACATTAAATGTGTATAGATATAATGATACTTTCGTCAGTTTTATTTTCTAAATTTACATTTTAAATTTGCATTAAATGCATAAGAATTTGATATTAGAAATCTAATTTGCGAATATTATGATACGTTTACATGTTTAGTGTAACATAAATTTAGGACCCCCTCCAAACGCTCAAACACGTGAAAATCTATTTCGTGAGGTCAATTGTACAATAAGATAAATTATTTATAGAAAGACGTTCATTACTACAAAATACATGATATCAGTATAAACTTATTTTTTTTAAAATAGAAGCAAAAGAAGGCGCTAAAAATATATGTGCTTCTTGAATAAGCATAAGAGTCCAAACAAAATACTAGTAATTTTTAATTATTCTTTAAGGATATTCTGATTGAAGATTTTCTTATTCCAATTCAAGTAACTTTATTTCTCTGTTAAAAATTACTCCTCGAAAAAAACTAATGTACTATGAAAAATTATAACTTAAATGCTACAGTATTAATTAAGTTAAGGGAATGACGATTGAATTTGATCGAGGTCGATAAAATAGATTTTATATCGTCCGCTTACACTCTCTGGAGGCTCAGGCTTTCATGCGCTGCTAGTGCTATAAGCACTCACGGTTTCAGGTTCCAGCCGCGCGCCGTTTCCAGTCGCCCGGTTTGCTCACATGTTGTGTGAGCATTTAGACAGAACGCAGTCTGAAATATGATTGCGTTCTAAGTCACTGTCAATACTAAAAATTTGTAATATATGTGACGTGAAATACCAATTTTACTGACAATATACATATTGTAATAGCACTTTTTATTATGGTTCAATGCCATTTTAGGTTACTTAATGTGTCAAAATATGTCACATGAATATATATATTGCACATATACATATATGTAATTACTTCATCTCTTTCTGCTAAAGAGATAAGTCTACCAGTATTGAAAATTTGTAATAAACGTAACGTAAATTATGGATTTTTAGTACTGACATTGTATATACACAGTCATAGTAGTGTCTTTCTCTATTTTCAATGTTATTTTAGATCAGCACGAGTAGTATAGTAACCAGGGTCCTCTGAGGGGAGCGCGGGGCGCGGGCGGTGCGGAGCGTGGGGAGTACTCGCTGGCGCGGAGGAAGGCGCGGTAGAGGAGGAAGGCGCGGGAAATCCTAGCGGCATCGTTGTAATAGGACCCACATAAACAATGCGTTTCTTATTTTTTTTCATCCGCCGCCGTCGCCACCGCTACCGCCGCCGCCGCCGCTGCTGCGGGCCCCGCGTCCACCCCAAAAATGTGTAGATAACAAGGGTTCGCACGTTAGAGAAAGATAGAGCGTGCACGACGCTTTACAGACACAATTATTATCTGACATGTGCCAGATTAATAACGTGACTGATATTATAACGTAATATGCTTTGTAGGCGATAGAGCGTGCACGACGATGTTGGAGCGCATAACGTGATATGAGTGAAGAAGGATAGAAGAAATGAATCCTCTTTTTTGATGACACAGTTTTTTTCAATACGGTTTTTATTAGCGCGTTGAGGTATAGGATGGATGGATGGAGACTAAAAAATAAAGTACATATATAAAATGATGTGGACGAAAATTTTTTATTCACATCTTATTACATCGTGTTTTTTTCGTACGTATTAAAAACTGAAGCTAATAGCTCGCAATCGATGAGTTGACGTCCATTGAAGAAGTCGCTGTCGCGTATGGCGTTCTCAGACGTATTGGAGAATCGCGTATACTTTACATCAACCGTATCGACGAGTCGGGCTAATCGTTCGAACGTTACATCGATACACCCGTCAAAGTCAAACATACGGCGTAGCGTCGTTTCGGTCATCGTAATGCGTACGGACGAAGAATCGAGACGTACGAGCGTAGCATCGTTCAGCGTACAAACTCTGACGATTAGCGGTCCAACACTTATAAAATTGTCCTTGTATTCGTTTCGAAGCATTTTGTAAATATTCCATCGTTGGTCGTAGAGACTCTTCCAGGTTTCGAGAGACAGCGACAGTTCGTGTCCGCGATGATCTCCCAGAACGATCTCCACGTAACTCGGTGGGCCAACGTTGATTCCAATTTCCAAAAATTTATAGCCCGTATTCGTCAGATCGTAACGTCTGCTCAGTAAACGCATCGCACGATGCTGCGGACTGCATACATACATAATGTTAAAAAACATTTCTTTTGTGTATAGAATGTTGAAATTTACATGTTATATTCCTTCTTCACGTCGTACGATGCGCTGCTCTCTTTGGCGAAGTACATTTTCTTTAACCATTCGTACAAGCGGGTATCGCAAGACTGATTGCATCCGCGTAAATTGTTACGTACATGGTAATAATCGAAGAAGAGAGACAGGCCCTTTCTAGCCTTTCCAAGAATTTCAAACGTGTCGCGACATGTTTTATCACGTCTTTCTACATATTCTTTGTCACAAGCTTATACATACATTCATACATACATACATATATACATGCATATATACATACATACATACATACATACATACATACATACATACATACATACATACATACATACATACATACATACATACATACATACATACATACATGCATACATGCATACATGCATACATGCATACATGCATACATGCATACATGCATACATGCATACATGCATACGTGCATACGTGCATACGTGCATACACGCATACGTGCATACACGCATACACGCATACACGCATACACGCATACACGCATACACGCATACACGCATACACGCATACACGCATACACGCATACACGCATACACGCATACACGCATACACGCATACACGCATACACGCATACACGCATACACGCATACACGCATACACGCATACACGCATACACGCATACACGCATACACGCATACACGCATACACGCATACACGCATACACGCATACACGCATACACGCATACACGCATACACGCATACACGCATACACGCATACACGCATACACGCATACACGCATACACGCATACACGCATACACGCATACACGCATACACGCATACACGCATACACGCATACACGCATACACGCATACACGCATACACGCATACACGCATACACGCATACACGCATACACGCATACACGCATACACGCATACACGCATACACGCATACACGCA
>NW_017304472.1:252316-252563 GCF_001594115.1 Trachymyrmex septentrionalis | reverse complement strand
CGGTTAATGGCTATTTTGAGGAGTTCAACGGTTCTTACTATAAACAGGCCATCGAAGCTATTGAACATCGCTGGGACAAGTGTATCGAGCTAAAAGAAGACTATATTGAGAAATAAAGATATTTTTTTCCAAATTTTTTATGTTTTCTTTGTTAGGTCGGGTACTTCTGGGACCACCTCGTACATACATACATACGTACATACATACATACATACATACATACATACATACATACATACATACATAC
>NW_017304472.1:240816-250382 GCF_001594115.1 Trachymyrmex septentrionalis | reverse complement strand
GATGGCCCACGAATGCTTGGTTGTGCTCTGCAAGAGCGGAAACTCGTACAGATCCCAAGAGCGAAAAGCCGTGCTCAGATATCGTCCGCTCTCCAAAGCGCGGAGCATCGACAGCTTATTTATCTCGCTCAATAACACGTGCGGCATCCGCCATTGTACTTTGGATAATTCGAGCGTTGGTTCTATCATCGAATCTCCCATCAGACAATTGTTGTCGTTGCGCGCTCGTATTAAAATTAATTCGTTGATCACCACACGTCTGTAATCTTCGCAAAATCCCAGCAGTACGTAGAGCGGTACACAGAAATTAAAGTATCCGGCCGCAGTAGTCTGCGCATCCCAGCCGGCATTCCGCAGAATCACGCTTTTGTCGAATGACACTGTTACATAATTTTTGATCGTGCTAGTTATGCCCACGTTTCTGTTACGATCAATCTCCACACCGTTGAGTTTATATCGAATCTCATCGAATATAAACGCGACGCAATTATTTCTCAATGACACGTTAGCACCCTGAACCACTTTGTTCTTCGTCAGTTTTCCCTCGACGTATAGAAAGCTTTCGTACGGCAGTGTGTACAGATCCTGTTGCTATATGGGTATTCTTATCTCGTCGCTGTGTTGGCAAACGAATTGTACGTGTGAGTCTCAATCTTGACGATGCGATCGTCGAAGATCGGCTTGTCTTTAATGTTTAGGATATCAGTCATCTCAAATGTTGCGCACCGCGAATCCCAAAGACTTTAAAAATGTAACGTTCGACGCGCTGAGCTTCTTCTTCTTCCTAATGCAGTTAGGAGTGAATCGCTCATATCGGATGAGCGAGTGTTATCGAGTTGTGACGTCGGCCTTGTAAAGAATACGTTATTTCTCTGCGTGCGCTCCGTTTCGTTCAGCACGAGCATTTCACGCTCACGTTATCACTGTTTACGTCGTACGTGCAATCTAACAGTGATCTCTTCTCCTCGAAAATCGAGCAATCGTCCGTTCTAGTCGACGACGCGTATCATTAGATCCGTAATGCTCCGTGCGATGATCCTCTCCGATATCTTATATCCTGGCGGCACGCTCGGCGAAAATTCGTGTATCGCGTGCACGCTTTTGCTGTTGCTGTACGCACCGGCGGTCACTTTGCACTCTACGTGGATAACGTTTACGTTCATTATGTTGATCGACATGTCCGATTCGTGCCATCTTCGCGGTCGCAATATACACTTCGACGAGAATCCCAGCAGCGATCCAATGCTGTTGGGCTTGTCAAAGTTTATTCTGTACGCATATCTAATCTCGCCTCTCATCGTGTTGTAGTTTGCGTAATCGGGTATTCTCTACCCTCACCGTTATCATCATCGGCGTCATTATTGTTATTGTCACCGCGTACTATGTCAACGGTTTCAAGCGCGTCGCGGTGCGGACGTTTCCGTAAAATCGCGTGTTTCAGAAATTCATTTATGTCTCGTACTTCGTACGAACCTTCGGGAATTTTCACATCATCTTTGGCAAAATAAAATTTGTTGTTCGATTTATTCACGTTCAGTATCGTATGATAAGTCTCAAAAATCGCCAGACCGAGCTCGTAATCGCTGTCACTCAAATCTATGGCGGGAAAGTAGTTTGCCGCGAGGACGGTGCTCTTCCCGCTCAGCGTAAGCGTCAGCGACGGTGTTCGACTAATACTGAGATTTCACAGCATCTCGCCGAGCTTTTTAAATTCACGCGCGTCTACCGTTTGTAGAAATCGCAGCATATCTGTCCGCAGAAGCTCTGATCGTATGTCTGATAGCAGGCAGGTCGAAGATTACCAAAACTGTCAAAGTATATGACGCAGTTCCTCTTCATGTACGCTACCCAGTGAGTACCAGGTGAATACCCCGTCGCATTGTCCAGATTCACGTTACCGCTTTCGTTTCGACGCTGACATTCGTCACAGTCCTTTATCTTAGGTGCGGGACCGTCGATGTGCGTTCGCTGCCACGGCTGATTGTAGTGCTCGTCGCACCGACGATAGGTTCGAACCTCCGAATCTGCCTTCACGTGTTCCGGAAGCTAGTCCCAGACGTGTTCGATGTAATCGCCGTACGCGCGTAAGTGTACGACCTTCGGTATATATTGTAACTGCTCGGCGCTCAAGTTTCGAATATCGGAAGGATGACTTAACGCGAGTTACATTTTGCTACTGCGCGATTCGCGGGATTCGCACGTCTTTAAATAGTCGTTCGAGAGTGCACGTCTTTAAATAGTCGTTCGAGAACGCACAGTAATGTGAGCATGAAATTCGTGCTGCAACCACTGATACGCGTCACGAACTGTGACGCGAAATCGCGAATGATGGGAGCGCGGAAAAGCGCAAGCACGGCGAAATGCTGCCGAGTACTATACGCGCGATTATTTGCGGCCCGTCGAATTGCGATAAAATCAACGTTCTCATAAGCTTACTCGAGAGCCCAAACGTACGTTTCGAGAACGTGTACGTTTATTCGAAATCGTTGCAACAGCCAATTTCGTTGATAGACGTAAACAAATTTTCGAGATATCGATTGGAAATCGTGATTATAAAGTAGCCTATGTTCGGTGATGACAGAGCGGACAGAAGTTTTATGCCTGATATAGTTGCGATGTTCGGTAATTCTAGTTTTCAATTGCCTGCCCGTCTGTCCAATATAAGACGCGTCACAATGGGACAATGTCCAAATCTTAGATGAAGAGCTTTCTTATAGGAAGTGTTTGATCTCAGAAATGCTTCATATAAAGAAACAGAAAAACAGTCTCAATTTGCAAACGGACACTGAAGGTCTTCACAAGGCATATTTGCCCATTGTAAACAAAGTTTGACTTTTTGATACTGATGGCTCCTCGCTGTCTCCTCTCTCAGTGCGCGGCGTTCCGTTTCAGCGAGCGATTACGTTGTATGCGACACGAAATGTTTGGCTCTCACATTTGCAGTCCATTTGTCGGTATGCGTTCATATCTTGTATACTTATACAGATACACTAGTTCTTATTGGCTTACTCATGTTTGTTGGTGAGTGTTCACTTTTTATCTCAATTGCGGTTGTCAAGTTATTTAAGTTTTCTTTTTCATAAGAGTTCTTTTCCTTTTTTTCCTGTTTTATCAACTAGAACTTGGCTATGAGACTTGACATCGCTTTGACTATTCAATCGCACGAATAATGTCGTGCTCTACGTCTAGACTCAACCGAACTGCGCACTTTCGCGATCTATGAATGTTGTGACAAGTATTATTTATTTTTTTACTATTTTTTAATTCTATTCATTTTTGTTAACATCTGAAGAGGGCTCAATCCGGCAGCCGAAACTTGTAATGGTACTCTTTCTTTGATTATTATATATTAGTATACATTGTTTTCTTCATTTTCACTTTTTTGTATCTCTGATTAATGTCTTTTATTATATGTGTTCTAATTAATGCGCTGACTCTTATTTCACCCTTTATTTGTTTTTACTTATGTTACATACGAAGAGTCTTTATATCGTTGTTATTTAAATATAATATATATACGTGTAAAATGATGAGTATAATTGTAAAAATTTCCTTAATTTTTTTATTCTTCTTTTACAACCCTAAACCTACGAAATGTTCGGAACTTTAACTAGTGTTTAGGTTCGGAAAACATACAGATTAATTTATCATGCAACATTAGTGCAAATGAATATAAAATATTTTAGTGCAATCTTAGTTCTTTTTGCTCATCGTTAATTTTATTATATTAATATGTAAATAGTCAAAGATGAGATTAAAATGTAACATTTACATTTTTGTTCACATTAAGTTTCTCATTTCCACTCAAACAAAAAAATAAGAATTAAATTTCTTCAGTTTGTGTTGAGAACACACATATAAAAATGGCACTATAGTATATTTTCAAAAATTCAGAATACATTTGAAAAATTATAGAATAACTATATGATTATTTGAAAAATTTTGAGAAACTCCTATGATATTATATTATTATTATTATTAGGCGTTAGGAACTCGAAAGCTCATTGCCGCAAATACCAAATCCCGCCACTGTTCCCGTCCCTGAGCAAGATCCCTCCATTTGTGACTTTCGTACCCCATTTCGTTAAGGTCCATTCTATTATTATCTTCCCATCTACGTCTTGGTCTACCCAATGGTCTTTTCCCATCCGGTTTACCAATTAGTACTTTATATGCAATTCGATTCTCATCCATACGCGCCGCGTGACCTGCCCATCTTAATCGACGCGATTTTATGACATTAATAATATCCGGACTATTATATAATTGATGTAATTCTGCGTTGTGTAATTTTCTCCATTCGCCCGTTTCCTCATCGCGTTTTGCCCCGATGATTTTTCGAAGTACTTTATTTTCGAAAGCCCTAAATCTTTTCTCGTCTTGTAATGTAAGTGACCACGCTTCGCTGCCATAAAGGACTACCGGTAAAATAATCGTTCTGTAAATTCTAATTTTTAAGCGCCTAGACAATATCCGCGAACCGAGTAGTTTCTTAACCGAATAGAAGCACGCATTCCCCAAATTAATTCTTCTCTTGAGCTCTTCTCTTATTTCATTAGTTTGGTTTAAAATCGATCCTAAATACTTAAAATTGCTAACCCGTTCAAAAATTTTATCACAGACGACCAGGTTTCCGTTATTATGAATATTCTGAATTCTATCAGTGACCATATATTTAGTTTTTTCAACGTTTATTTGCAGCCCCAGTTCTTTCGTTTTATCTAATAGAATTTTAGCGTTATTTATTAGTGTTTCTTTATTATCTCCCAACAAAGCAATATCGTCCGCATATGTTAATATTTGTGTTGTACCGTTCAACTGCAAACCATCATTACTCTTCTGCATTTCTTTAATAGCATATTCCAATACTAGATTAAACAGAAGAGGTGACAATGCATCCCCCTGCTTTAATCCGCTATGAATATTAAAAGTTTCCGACATTTGATTACCTATTCTTACTCTACCTCTGGTATCTTTTAAACAAACTTGGACTAAGTTAGCCAATTTTTTGGGTATCCCCCACCGAGTTAAAATTTCATACATTCTCTCCCGTTTTATCGAATCATACGCTTTTTTGAAATCAATGTAAAGTTGATGTACCGATTGGTCGAATTCCCATTTTTTCTCCAAGATTTGCCGAAGAGCAAAGATTTGGTCCGCAGTCGATCTATTTCTCCTAAAGCCGCATTGATGATCTCCAATTATCTCATCTGCATATGGTACAAGCCTCATTAATAAAATATTCGACAGAAACTCCTATGATAATCTGTCAAAAAGTTATGTAGTATTTCAGTACATTTAGAGAAATTTAATAAAAACTATTAAAATTAAAACTATTATTATTCTAATAAATCGAGAATTATTATGAAAGTCTAAGAAATTCTAATTTTTTTAGAAATTATGACATACATTCAGAAATTAATTATTTCTTGTCGAAAATGTCACGTAAAACAGTTCAGACATAAAAATTCTCACTTATATACAAAGAAGGTTTGTTTTAAACTCATTTCTCGTGTCTGATTCTAGTTCTAAATTACGATTTTTGTTTTACAAAAATAAAACTGATCCTTACTTTTATAATAAATAATGTTTTATTATTGCAAAAAATGAAAATAAAAAATTCCTCCAAGATCTTTAATACATTCAAGAACATATTAAATATCATCAAGGTAAGAGATCACTGCATGCATCCATTTTCGTAAATAAATACCGTCGGATGTGTCCGTCGACTTTAACAGAAAATTTAATTCTGGAGATAATTAATACCGTTTTAATTATGTTTACGAGTATAACATTCCAAATAGCATAGTGTGCTGCAGATTTTAAAGAGTGTATTAGTTAATTTAAAGTTATGGTTAACATTTCCTTTTGGTTATCATATAAAATAGGCCTCAATGAGATATGTTACATGATATCCGTATAAAAAAAGTCTCCTGAACTTTATGTAGTCACATAAAGGACTTCTAATTAATATGTGTATAAAAAAACACCTTATACAGTTCGCATGCGATGTTTTCCATGTATGAAGATTAAAGTATTATATATAATACAATTTCATTTATAATCTTTAAAAAATAAAACGATGTATATTTTCACATTATTGCCTTCTTCGATTTCGGTACTAAAAATTATTTCTACAACAATAATTATTTTACCTAATTATTTCAAAATCTATACACACAAAAGTCTTCACAGGATATGATTTTAAATTTATAATACACAATGTGTGTGTGTGTGTGTGTGTGTGTGTGTGTGTGTGAAATGTATAAAGTCAGCCACATATTGTCTTATATTGTATTTGTATATGTTAGCAGTAATATATTTTAAACAATAAAAGTGTAATTAATTGAAAAGTTTTAGAAGCGATATATAAACGTTTATTGCTTCCACAAAATTGTGCTTACATAAAAATTTCCGCTTACATATAAATTTTCGACCCAGCGCTACAATTACACGGTTTCCGCCGCTGCGGATTTACCAACTTGTATGTCGCTGGGGGAAAATCCTTAGACTTCCGTGTCCACGCTACCTACCTACCTAGCTCTAACTCTCTCCCCCTCTCTCTCTCTCTCTTTCTCTCTCTCTCTCTCTCTCTCTCTCTCTCTCTCACTCTCTCCCTCTTCCCCCCTTTCCCTTCTCATCCTCTCAATCATTCTCATCCATTCATATCCCCTTCCATCCTCTCGTTTAACTTCCCTCCCCTCTTCTCTTCTCTCTGCAATCCCTACACATCTCCACACTAAATGATCTAGACTTTCTCTTTCCCAACCACATATTCTACACGCCTTTCCCTCTTCAGTCAACCAATACCTATTCCCTAATTCTTCGTTCCCACATCTCCATCTTGCTATCAACTGCATCTTCTTACCTTCATTTCTTTTACAAATTCTCATATACTTAGGCAACCCGTCCCCCCACGCCCTTTCATAATTCACACACGAACGCGACGCTCTGATCTTTTCTCCCCTTTCCTGACCATCAACCTCCCTATCTCTCTCTTTCACACACTTCCATTTATTCTCTCCCAATTCATTCATAGCTATCTCACTCAACCCACATCTCCACAAAAAATTCCTTCTTTCTATACTTTCCTTCGACCACTCATCCATTCTTGTCTCTCTTTCATTCTTTCTTTTTTCCCTCATACATACTTCCCCTAATTCCCCTCCCTTCCCTCTTTCTAACTTCTCTTCAAATCTGCCCGCCCTCACCCCCGATTCCACCCTTACCTTATCCCTTCTTATCTCCTCCCTGACTATATATCCTGGCGTATGCCGTTCCAATCCCAAAATCCATCTTAAGTATTTCTCTTGTAAACTCTCTACCTCCTTCCATTCCGTATAACCCCATACTTCAACCCCATACAACAGAATACCCTTAACCACACTATCAAATAACTTTAGCCTCCATTTCACATCTCCCTTAAATTTTCTCTCCCCGTAACTCCATACCCATCCCATGGCCACCCTTGCCCTTCTCACCCTTTCCCTCACCTGCCCTCTGTCCCCACCTCCTCTCTCAATCACGTAGCCTAAGTAATTGTACTCCTTTACTTCTTCTATCTTTTCTTCCCCCCACCACCAAATTCTTTTTTTCTCTTTTCCCCCTCCCTTTTAGAAGCGATATAGATTCATCGTGTTATTCAAGTAAAAAGTAAAATTTTTATCAAATTACATTATATCACTGACATAATCATTGTCATCTTCATCAAAATAACAATAATTGATAGAATCAGATAGAGTTGTTAACTCTATCTGTTATTTATTATTCAAAAAATTGTTTTGAATAATTGTCATATTGTGTCCTTTAAGTATATATATATATATATAAAATCTTTCTTCATTATTAAGTTGATAAAAATATAAACTTGACAAAATTATACTTTTTTTGACTCAAATAATCAATACAATGAATTTGTTTCTTTATTTGTTTCATCAATTACAATAATAAATTCTTACATGTGTGAATTCTTACATATGAAAAATGTTAGTGGAGAATTTTTATACTTTGATAATGTCATATTTTCTTTAAGTAAAAAGCATGAAATAAATGTATGCTTTTTTATTTAAAAATTCTCTAAACACTTTTACATTCATATGTATAATTCACATACATTAGAATTTCATTCTAATTGATTCAACAAGTACAGATTCATCGTATTGGTCATTCGAGTGAAAAATATAATTTTGTCGAGTTTTGTTCTGTCAACTAAATAATAAAAAAAATTATATATTATATATACATAATTACTAAATATACCTAATGAAATCATATTTTTTATACAAAGTTGTTGCAGTTATGTAAAAAATGTTCGCTTAAAATGATGTTCAACTGCTAGCAACAGCTAGGGCGTGGGGCAAGCAGTAAAGAAAACAAAGAGTAGCTTAAATAAAGCCAAGATGTATGTAACGACTATAATATAAATTAGCCCTGGCATTAAATGAGTTCACATGTTAGTTTAATTCAGGCAAAGGTTTAAGTCACGACTTATGACTACAAGTATGAAGCTATGACTACTATACCAGCCACGTGGCAATAAATCAGTTTAGACTAAATTAACAAAAATAAGCATAAACAATAATAATAATAATTATTGTATAGTACTTTTCTTACAGCATCAGTTTAGATAATAATTTATTTCACAATTTATTCGCGACTTAAGACTTAAATCCTCGTCTTTTGATTAGGTTACAAAATGCATTAAATAGTATATTACACAATATGTATGTTGGATGACGGTTTTTTGTTGCAGATTCGCCATATGCATATACATATACATGCTATTGTATAAAATTTGTTAGTGCTGAAAACATTATTTCATTTCCTTTAAAACCCGGTTAAAATGAAATGATGCATTCAGAGAGAGTACAAACTAGTTAACTTGAATTTTTGCTTTACTTACATTGGCTCTTGATTTTTCTCTAAAAAGTTTTCAGTCGCGCTTAAATAAAGTTATAGTGGCTAGATTACGACGGTAGCATTCCTCAATATGGCACTGGCCATGGTGGAAGTATAAAAAGTATGCTCGTTTTCGAGATGAATTTTGTACCGTTTTGCGCATAATCAGATGCAACTATTTTAAATATTTATACCGCAGTAACTTTAAAGTGACATATTGCGGATATGAGTACGTGTAAAGTAAAAACGTGTACAAATAGTTTCCGAAAAAAATGGATGCAGAAATTTTTTTCGATTTTCAAAGGAAAGAACTCAACATAATATCATAATGACATAATGACATAGTGTCAACTTCAAATGGCCGCAGCATGGCAGCTTCAAAACTCCTCTTTTCCGTTAAACTGGAAGGAAAAGAAGGATTCTGATTGATTGATTCTCTTATGTACTATAATGAGTTACGCGTTACGCAAAAGTCTGTTACAGCCTTAAAAGTGGTCATGATAAAAAGAAATTACAAAAAAAAAGAAATGAATAAATGGACAAACACTCGCGAGCATACGTGTCACGAATTGTTTAAATAATTGAAAATTACTTGGAAAATGTAAAAAGAAATTAATGAGAAAATTGTTTTATTTTTTCAAAGTTGTTTTAAATAGACATTTTTTTTA
>NW_017304472.1:234667-240716 GCF_001594115.1 Trachymyrmex septentrionalis | reverse complement strand
ATATATTTAAAAAATTACATAAAATTTAAAAAATAAATTTAAGTCTTTATAATTTATAATTTATTGTAAAAATCGAATAATTTATTTAAAATACCGCAAAATTATATTGAAAATGAGAAAATGGTTTCAAAAATTGGAATTATATTAATTGAATCGTCGGAAAATTGTTGGAAAAATTGATTGAAGATATTATTCACGATTCAAATAATATATTATAATATACACTATAATATGTTAGTAATAATGACAATAATAGTAATATTGAAAATAATAGTAATAATAATAATAATAATAATAATAACAATGATAATGATAACAATAATCATTATGATAACAATAATATTTAACACTTATGAACATACTCGTACTACGTACATAGCAAACATTCTGGGGATATATGTACAACAAACGTCCTTCAGATATTTCATGGATGTCCTTAGGACATCTTCGAAATGTTTTACTAATATAAAGAACATACAAAGTTCAAATTTCAAATATATGTTCATGATGTATATCAGAAATGTATTAAGCATACATAATATTGAATTTTGTGATCCAGTCCAGAATATGTCTTTTGGATGTCATAGGCGCCCTACCGTAGTTATATGCTAAAGTAGAACGTCTGTAGGACGTTTTTCAGATGTCTCAAACATCAGGACATTTGAAGACATACAGCGGATGTCTGAAGAATGTCATGTGTTGTGTGGGACGGTAGCCAGTTTTTTTGACTCGGTAGGTTTTGTCAATTCCTGCTTATATTATATTTGAATCACATTAATTTTAGATATCATAAACGTTATAAAATAAATAACAATAAATAAAGGGCAAAGTAAGAGTTAAACACATTTTTTAAATAGTCATACAATTAAAATAAATAAATTACAAATAAAGAAAAGTAAAAATGAAAGAATAATAAAAAACTCAGTTTATATTCAAATATAAAACGTTACAAGTTTCGGTTACCGGATTAAGCCCACTTCAGACATTAACTTATCACAAAAATCGCTGTACAAAATTAATTATCAAAAATGCCCGCATATTCCTTAACAGCTCGGGTGAGTCTTGATGTAAAAATCGACATTATTCTCATACGATTGAACAATCAAATGTATTTCATATCTCTTGGAAAAAGTTCTAGTTGATAAAAAACAAACGTTATATTTTAGCAACATAAATATGAAATGAACTATAGATGAAGAATTGTTGTAAAATAGTATTGCACATCCATCCACTTTCAAAATTTTACGTATACTTTTTGTAACAAATATCTAGTCAATGTAGTCGCGTAAACATGAATGAACAATTCTTTCAGAAGTTAAAGAAAGTTAGATAAAGGTTAAAGAAAGAGAAATAATGCAAACATATATCCTTTTCTCTCGCAAGATTTTGACAAAAACACCTTATGTAACTCTTATTATATATAAGTAACTTACATGTGGATATAAAATTAAATTTGTTTAATAATCTATATTTGTAAGTGTTAATCTTATTTTAAGAAAAATTAGGACATTCTGATCTCAAAAATAATTTTTTTCAAAATTAACTTTTTTTAAAACTTAAGTTAATTTAATCTTAACTTAACTTTTATTAAGTTAATTCTTTATTTCTTCAACTTAATTTTATTATTTTTATAAGCCATTAACTTAATTTAATTAAAAAAAAAACATTAACTTTCCCAACCCTGGATATTATTTTGGCTGCACCTTTAGATCAGATTCAAAATATTGTTGATGTGTTTAATGATTTTCATAAGAAAAATGCAATTTACTTTTGAAATGGAATGTAATCGTACTTTAAGCTTTTTAGATATCTTGTTAATTGTAAAGGACATTGTAATATTTATAAATTAGTTTCAAAAAAAAATTTTCAGGCAGATTTCTGTCATTTTTTTCTAACTATCCATTATGTCACAAGATTGGAATGATTTACAATCTTATGGACAGAGCAATTTTATTATCTCATTCTACATTTCATAGAGAGAGAATTTTTGAATTATGTATAAAGTTGCTTCTTGAAAATGGATATCTATTAGAAATTATCTTCAGAGAAATTAATATTAGATTAAAAATTTAATAAGAAAATTGAAATTCAGAATTTGAGCAATATCAATGATACACAAGATAACACGATTGAACAAAGGAAGATTTTTTATAATTCTATTTATAGATAAATTGTCTAACATTATTATATCATGCTTAAACAAAAAATTAGTTATGGTAGGATACAAAAGTATGAATCGTCTTAATAACATTATCAAGGTCCAAAAAGATAGTACTAAGAATAGAAATGTAATGTAGTATATTAAATTAATTGCTACGACGTGTTCTACGTTGGTCAAACTAAAAGACAATTAAAAACGAGAATCAAAGAATATATAAATAATGTTAAGATGGGTTCTTCGAAGCATTCGATAATCTTAGGACATATATTGAATTTCAATCATTCCTTTGATTGGAATAATGTTAAAATTATGGACTCTGAACAAAATTATATTAAAAGATTGATTTCTGAAATGCTTTGCATTAAAGAATAAGAAAAAAGCATTAATTTACAAAATGATACCGAAAAACTTAACGATTCTTATTGTATGTTTATTAAAATCAATTTTAAAGTAAGTATGTATTTAAGTTTCTGATCTTATTATTTTTAACATAAATAATATCATTGATGTATCCTTCACATTTGCCTGTTAGTGTTCGTTATATAATATGAACTTTTATCATTAATGGAAACAAATTATTCCTTGTAAGTTTTTAATTATTTTTAAATTTCACTTAATTTTTTCACAATTCTTTTATCGTGTAATAGATTTATTTTCTATACAGATACATACAATACTACGATATATTTTAATCAACCGTTGACTACACATATACTTTATTAATTAACTCTACTCTTTTTTGCTGTCCAATGATGAAATAGTTTTGATATCTTTAGACGATTTTTATTGCGATATAATTACGTACTTTGTAATTTTTAATATCTTTTGACGATTTATGTAATATTTATTGCGATATAAATGTATACTCTATAATTTTATTTTTGGAGTTCATCCAACATTTAAATATTTAGTATAATATTAATTTTAAACTTTTGTGATTCAATTTGGCTGATGAAGACTTAGTACTAGTCAAAATGTTCCATGTTATAGTACAATATATATGACATCCAGTATTAATTTGTGATGGAAAGTGAAATATTATATATATTTTTTAAATTAAATCTTTCTTTTGCTCGTTTTTTGACCTATCTACCTTTTTAATTGTTATGTTTACAACAATAAGCGGAGTATGTCTTAATATTTTATATAAAATTTTTATATAGCAATTTATTCAAAGACTTTCTCTTTCAATCAAAGTTGTAGTTATTTATTATAATTTTCCTTCAAGATATTATTCAAAACATTATCACAAAATTGCGTTACCTTGTTCATTCAAGTGTTACCACAAAATGTTAAAGAAGTAAACACTTGGCGCTGCTAAATCATGATATAACCATATGTGTAATACTTCTATATGGCTAATGGGTGGTTTATGTGAGTGCCACAAGAAGGAACATAAAAGGATAGTAGATACTCGTTTATTGATTGTTTGGAAGAGATGTTCAAATCGTTCAATGCGCGGCGCGAAAATGAACAGCTTTATTAAGAAAAACGAGTTGTTCTGTATTTCCAAAACAAGATGTTAGCAATAATTGTTTATTACGTGAGAAGAATAGCTACGTAAAAATATTGTTTTCTGTAAAATATTTCCAAGCCATAAAGATTTACATTAAAAGAAATAAAATATAATAAATATGGAGAGATAATATATTAAGAATATGATACATAATACAATACATTTTGTTGTATTTCCTGGATCAAACATTAAATTTTTTGTATGCGTAATTAATAAAATAAGTTATTCTCAAATAAGATCAATTTTATGTATTTACTTCGTAAATATTCTGACTTTTCTGACATTTGTTTTGCTTCTGCAATGAATATTTAAATATAACGTTATATTAATTTACAGAGTTGTGTTCTGTGATTATCTAAAGTATCCTGTAATAGATAACAATATCTCATCATTTTTTAATTAAAAGGCTGACGTAATCTTAACTCGCAAAAATATATGTAGCGTGTTACAACAAACTGACGCCTGCACGTTATAATAAACTGGACAAAGATATGGACAGCATTAGTAGCAGTTTGGCGGCACCGTAGTGTTTCGACCAATCACGTCCCATTAACCATATAGTAGTATTACATATATAGGTATAACATAATATTAAAAATGTCAATGCAATATTTAAAATAAGAAAAATAAAAAACATTTGGAGTAAAAGTATCCAGCGTAGGGGGTATATATGCGATTGGGTTAAACAGTATAAGTTACGAAAGTTATGCAAACTATTAGGTTTAAGTCTAAAATAAATAAACTTAGATTTATAAGACTTGTGTTATAAGAAAGAAAAAAGAAATAAACAGTAAATTTTATTTTTATTATTCATTGTAACATTTAGATTAAATTCATTATTACATTAAAATTGTAATTATTTTTTATTATTTATTTTTTAACTATTATTATAATTTTTGAATTGTTTTTATAGTTTTTATTAGTTTTTATTATTCGATCTAGCAGCGCCAAGTGTTTATTTCTTTGACTTTTTGTGGTAACACTTGAATGGACAAGGTAATGCAATTTTGTGATAACGTTTTGAATAATGTCTTGCAGGAGAATTAAATAACTACTACTTGGTTGAAAGGAAGTCTTTGAATAAATTGAGATATAAAAATTTTATATAAGAATTAAAGCCATTTAGATCAGAATAAGAAAATTTTTCAACAGGAATACAAATATATATTCATATAAACTTAGATTTTATTGTATAAAAATGAAAGATAATATTACTTGGGTCATATTCTTTATTTAATGATATGGTTGATATGGGATTTAACTTGGCGCAAATTGTTGATATCAAATCTTTCATATGAATAATACATAAAATTTTGAAATATAGAATTTTGAAATTTAACTTGGCCCCAGTTGTTGATATCAGTATATTAGGTACGCAATTTAATTCTCGGCTCTTAATTTCAATTAATGAGAGTATCTATTCAAATTTACATATCTTTCTTGCCGTATAGTCATATTGGAGCGCCATGTTTAAACTTTCAAATACACTGTAATTGTTGACGGTTGTACTATCTACCTTAAACAAAAAAAGTATTAAATGGTCATTCGAGAAGCAACATTTGAGACATTGCCTCCTGTTCGCTTTTCAATTAAAAAAAAGTGCCGCTGAAGCACAGTAAATAATTTGTTCGGCTTTGGGAAAGGATGCTGCGTCTTACAATACTTGTAAGAAGTAGTTCCAGCAGTTTAAGAGTGGAAAGGAGAGGTTGCAATAAGGCCATTTTTAATCCCCATCCTTCCTTAATTTAAACAAAATTAAAAGAGAAATGTACTTCCATATAGACCTCATAATTCTCCAAAAGGATATATTAGGATGATTTATTACATTTTGAATTTGAACGATTTTTAGGGAATTTGGCACTTTTCGATGATTCAAATTTTTTTACAATTTTTCTGGAATGGCCACTTCATCAAACTTTTTCAAAAACTTTTTAAGAGTATCTAGAATATATTGTATCAAGAGATAAAAACGATGCAAGCGTATGCACACTGTCATCCAGCACGTCGAATCCATGAATGCGTTATCTTTACACGTGTCTACAGGTTCAAGACTATTCAAGATTTTGCAGATTCAAATTGATGATTGTTTCATGATTCAAAATAGATACGAGGGGGGACCAAAAAAAAACGGGAATTTCGTCATAACTTCTTTATTTCTCAATATTTTAACACCAAATTTTAATCACCTTCAAAGTATTCGCCATTGACCACAACGCACTTCTCCAAACGATTCTTCCATTGTTCAAAACAGTTTTTAAATTCACTCATCGGGATGTCCTTTAAGCCTTCCAGCGATTTTTGTTTCACCTCCTCCACAGTGGCAAAACGCTTTCCTTTCATATTCCTTTTGAATTTGGGGAACAAAAAGAAGT
>NW_017304472.1:227724-234647 GCF_001594115.1 Trachymyrmex septentrionalis | reverse complement strand
AGGAAACAAAATTTCACAGCCGCGCGTTGTTCTCGACAATCTGCCATTACGTTTTCGCCGAAATGTAAAAAGTTGTTTTACTAAAAAAAATCTCACAGGCGAACCGATGCACTCACAGCGACACAACTTCGCACACTGACGCAGGTGGCGTGACACTAACGGACATGTGGTCAAACAATAGGTTCCCCCACTCTCCCTCCCCACCACAGCGTAATTCCCGGAACTTATGGGTCCCCCCTCGTATGTAAACAAGAAGAGCAATGAATTCAAATAAATCGACTCATTAGGAAAGAAAAGGGACAGCTAAGGAGGGGTGTAAAATGAATAGTTGTTTGATATTTTGTTTTAATAGTGAATGAAGGAAAATAAAACAAAAAAATGTTTTATCTTCTCGCCAATATAAACTGCGGGCATTTGCATTATCCAATGTGCACCTCAGTCGAATTTGCATCTTGTGTACATGATGTATATCAATCGATATACATCAATCGATAGCTTGTACCCGAATTGTATAATGAAAGTGCACTTATTTTTTTTTATTTACCCTACGAGCGGAGATATTACAACAAGTTCCAATTTTATTCAAATTTTAAGAAACGTTATTGTCATTACTATAACTATTAACGTCGTTGTCTGCCTGGCCCATGTATTACGTCTCGAACTTCAGTCGACAGATGGCAATCTTAATCTTTTTAATTTACTTTTTAATAACATTTACTTTTTAATAACTCTTTAATGAACAACCATCGACTGCTAAAACTATCCGATGGTCACCCAGGGTCATAACAATATATACTATATGTCAAGGTTTTTTTATTTTGTTTTATAACTTTGCAATGATGGGTTACTGCTACAACATTCCGAAAGTTGTTCGGTGTGATGATCTTCATAATGTGTGGAAGGGTCAAGGTCATCGGAGGTGAATTATCCATCTTAAGCTTAATGTCTTCTTAATAAGCAACAGTCGTCTACTGAAACTGTCCGATGGTCACTCAGAGTCATGACCTTGACAATATGAGTCAAAGTTATTTTATTTTTTTTAAATAACTTTGTAATGCATGGTGAGTGCCTGCTATAACTTCCCAAAGGTTATTCGGTGATGACCTTTATAAGGTATGTGAAGGTCGAGGTCATTGGAGATGAATTGCCTATTTTAGTTTTAATAACTTGTCAATAATCAACGAACTGCGAAAACCTTTCAATGGTCATTCAGGGTCATGATCTTGACAATAATTGTCAAAGTCAACATTATCGGAGTTGAATTTTCTATTTTATTTTTAATAAAATTTAAAATGTTTAAAGGTGGCTAACAAATACAAAATATAAATAATAGAGAGCATACAGCCACAATGACAGATGTTTAAACGCAAGTCATATATTTAAAATTCTCATATGAAAATATTCTTCTGACGAAATCTTTGTTACATGTATGTTTCCTTTTTTCAAAAGAAGCGATGAGCGACTTTGTGTGAAAATACGGAATTTCCAGATTCTATTTAAAAAAGGAATCATATAACAAAGATTTCATCAGAAACGTTCAAATATTTGTTAATTTCAATCTTTGGATTTCAACTTATTCTGTAAACCACTCGTACCATAAGCGATTGGAAAATTATTTTACCATCTAAATATCTGACTTGTGATCATTGCTTTCAATTTTATCTAATTTCTTTTTTATTGTCATCTTAATATTATTTGTACCATCTTTCGGACTAGCGATTATTGCTTAATTAATTAATTTTCTGTAATTTTTTATTTTGTCATCTTGTTATACTGATGATGGTCAAATCTTGACCAAAACGTCTACATTTTTATATGAGAATTTTAAATATATGACTTGCGTTTAGTTATCGTTGTGACTGTATGCTCTCTATTATTTATATTTTATTTTTAATAAGTTTGTAACGTATAATGGGCGATTGTTATTATCTTTCGAGGATTATTCAGTGTGATGACCTTTATAACATATGGGAGAACCAAGGTATCGGAGGTGAATAATTCATTTTAATTTAAATACTTCTTAATAATCAATGAGCGACTGTCAAAACCCTTTAATGGTCACTTAAAGTTATGACTTTGATAATATATGTCAAGATTATCATAAGCGGTGTTGAGTTGACTATTTTTTTTTTAATAGTTTTTTAACGTGCAACGGGCAATTGCTAAAATCTTCCGAAGATTAGTAGGTGTGATGAACTTTATAACATATGGGAGGGTTCACTGGAGGTGAATTATCCATTTTTATTTCAATAATTTTTTAATAATCAACAAATGACTGCTAAAATCCTCTGACAGTCATTCAGGATCATCATCATGACAATACATGTCAAAGTCAGCATCATCGGTGTTGAATTCCTTATTTCATTTTTAATATCTTTGTAACCAATTGTGATCAATTACTCTTAAATCTTCCGAAGGTTGCAAGAAATATAGCAAGAAAAAAAAATCATATCTCGCAGGTCTATGGTAAATAATAATTACAGAATGAAAAAAAAAAAAATATTAAGTAAAAGTTACCGATGGTGGACTGCTTCTCTGATTTCTATCTCTATAACATATGAGGTCTGTTAAAAAAATATCGTGAATTTTGTGTTTTTTCAAAAATTATTTATTTATTCATAAATATCTATTTTGTTCCCTTCAAAGTAATCATCAGATATTATACACTTGTGCCAACGTTTTTTCCAATCCTCGAAGCACTTCAAAAAATTATTTTTTGTGATCTTGTTCAGCTCCTCCTTCGATGCCGTCTTTATGGCTTTATGGCTCGTGCGGCAGCTTCCATTGGGATGATTGAGCTTTGGTTTCCACGTCATAACCATAAACCCATGATTCGTCACCAGTTATGACCCTCTGGAGCAAATTTGGGTCGTCGCGGACAGAGTCCAACAGTTCCTTAGCAATGTTAATGCGATGCTGTTTTTGGTCGAAATTGAGCAATTTTGGTACGAATTTCGCGGCGACCCGTCTCATGCCCAAATCATTGGTAAAAATCGAATGGCACGAGCCAATCGATATGTTTAGGTCCTCAGCAACCTCTCTAACGGTGATTCGACGATTGGCCAATACTATTTTCTTCACTTCATCAATGTTTTCGTCTGTTGTTGACGTGCTCGGGCGTCCGGCACGCTCTTCGTCGTTCACATCTTCTCGGCCCTCTGAGAACATTTTGTACCACCGATAAACGTTGCTTCGGTCCAAGGTAGCTTCACCATATGCCACAGTCAACATTCGGAATGCGTCCGCGCACTTAATTTTGTTTTTCACACAAAATTTGATACAGATTCTTTGATCCATTTTTTGGAATAGGCAAAAATCGAAGACGAGCCAAAACACGTGCAAGCAAAGCAGCTGTCAAAAATTAACTGAACATTCAAAATGGCCGAACTTGTCGGCATAAGTGAGAGACATGAGTACCAACATAACGCCACAAAAAATCGAAAATCGAATATACGTAACCCGCGGAAATTCAAAATTCGCGATACTTTTTGAATAGACCTCGTAGATGCACGAATATCGTCAGTGCAATTCCTACGCGATCGTGAATTAGATATATGTGGTGAGAAACATGGAACAGTTATCAGAGAGCCCGTTTCTGACTGGTCTTTATTCGCGCGACAGAAAGTGTATCCACAGTTACGAGATAAATGTTACGAGGACGATGAGTATGAAAAGAGACATTGGTTGAATAGAAATGTCAATGTATTATAATAAAGGACGATTATTATTGGGCAAAGAAAATCACAGATAAGACCCAAAGTTGATGCATCTGCATTAAGATTCTCGCAGGTAATGAAAAGTGCGTCGAACTGCTGATTATTGACAATATATGGATGGAATTTCGTGATCGCGATCTTGCATTAAAACTGTTTTTCGATAGATGCAACGATCAATGCTTTGAGTGTAAACAGTGCATTTTCATAAACAAACATAATGAAAAAGTGTTAGAATGTTATGACATTCTAGATATGTCGCGGTGCTGCAACGTGTGTGAACGAGTCGCGTGCAAGTGCTCCGTGGAAGAGTGTGACATGATCTAAAGAAAAAAAACATGGAAAATCATGAGCGAGTAGAACGCGAACTTTTGGAGCAGTGCAGCCAGGTCGCTACTCTGGTGGAATGTTTCGCGTGGCTGCAACGATGCGACGAGTGCCTCGAGCGGCTCGAAGAACTTCGTCGTGTCAAGCGTCCGCGCTTCGCCGTTAGACACAGGCAATCCATGGTGGCGAGGATTGCGCGACTCGCAGGTGCAAAAACACAATTAGAACGACATTTCGTGCACGTTGGTGGCGGGTACGCGAGTCGACGAAAGATCTCTCGTTTGGCGAGAGATCGATGCCACGTTTGAAAGCCGTATATTGACAGATGCTGTGGTCAACGTGGATTACATCGAGCCGCGGCGGTTTTTGGAAGACGCGAGAGAAATAGTGCTCGAACGTGTGCGAGACGCTGTAGACACGGTAGTGTAAAAGTGAACACCGCGTTCAACGGCGAGTTTGCAACGAAGAATAAACGTGCTAATAAGAGCATAATTTCAAAGAACATTGAGATATATCGATGCACCGATTTGCGCGAGTGGTACGAGCAGCATATCATCGAGCCCACGTTGACATCACTCGAAGAGTTCCAGGAACGCGACAGCGGGTGGGCACTGTCGCGAATCCTCAATTTGATAGTGAAGGTGAACAAACTAAATCCTATGCGCGCGGGATGTTATTGTACTTTGAAGTGCTGCGGGAAATAGCGACGAAACGAGCAGTGATCAATGTTAGAACGACGGACAATGCGTGCTTCGTGTGGTCGGTGGTCGCCGCTCTGTACCTGGCTGAAAAGCATACGGAGCGACAGTCATCGTATCATCATTATACGACGGTGTTGAATCTCGCTGGTATCGAATTTCCAATGATATTATAATAAAAGACATTAATAAATTCGAACAGTTGAACGCGGTGTCGATCAATGTATACGGCGTCGAGAATAAACAAGTCATTCCTCTGGCTCACCAGTGACAAGAAGGACAAGCATGTCAATCTCCTGTACCTACAAGATCCACGCGACGACGGCGTTGGCCACTTTGCGTGGAAAAAAAAATCTGTCGCGTCTCGTTAGCTCGCAGATTAATGGGAAAAAGAACAAGAAATTTTTCTGCGACCGGTAAGTACACATGAAAAAATTATTATAATTTCCCATTTTCTTACTAATAAAATATAGGTAATAGTTATAAGTTTTTGTCTTTTTCAAATGCTTGCATTACTTCAGCACAAACGAAAAATTGCAGTTGCACGTAATGGACTGTGGGAAAATGAACGACTGCGTCCGACTGCCGAGCGCGGATGAAAAGTGGCTCGAATTTGGGAACCACTGCAATAAGGAGCGCGTCCCATTCATCGTCTACGCCGACCTGGAGTGCGTTTTACGGAAGACGGAACTCGACAAGGAATACATGTCGTCGTATGCGTATCAACGACATGAGGTATTCAGCATAGGCTACTACATGCGTTGCTCGTACGATGACGTGTTATCGTCGTATCAGTTCCGTCGCGATAAAGATTGTATAGCGTAGTTCGCGCGACTCAACGATTTGGCACATCGCATGAAAAATATCATATCCGCTAACGTGCTCATGGAAACAATGTCTAAAGAACAATGGGAGGCGTACCGTAGCGCGACGCGTTGTCACATTTGCGAGAAATCATTCGCGTCGGACGATACGCGGGTATGCGATCATTGTCACTTAACCGGTAGATACCGCGGTCCAGCGCATTCAAACTGTAATTTAAATTATAAAAATTCATTATATATTCCGATCGTTTTTCATAATTTATCGGGCTATGACGCGCACTTTCTAATTAAAGAAATTGCTACGTACCATGGACGAGTAGATGTGTTACCGATAATCAAAGAAAAATACATTTTCTTCACAAAACATGTCGATAGCACTAAAGATAAAACTGAAAATAATTCTCAAAGAAATTGCGTAAAATTACGTTTTATTGATTCTTTCAAATTTCTCAGTACAAGCCTCGATAAATTAGCGTCGTATCTCGATAAAGACAAATTAAAAATTATACGTTCAAAATTTTCAACACTATCGGATGAATTTGAATTACTGACTCGTAAAGGTGTCTTTCCGTAGGAGTACATTGACTGTGCCGAAAAATTGCAGGACACGCGCTTACCACCGCGCGAATCTTTTTACAGTTCGTTTAACGGGCGATACCGTATCCGAGAGCGATTACGCTCACGCGGCGAACGTATGGCAGCGATTCTTCATCCGAACGCTCGGCGAGTACAGTGATCTGTACTTGAAAACCGATGTGATGTTATTAGCTGACATTTTCGAAAATTTCCGCGAAAGTTGCGTCGCGAGTTACGGTCTCGATCCCGCACATTATTACACCTTGCCTGGTTTCACGTGGGACGCGATGTTAAAACATACGCGTGTAAAGTTTGAGTTGCTCACTGATATTGACATGATCATGTTCATCGAGCGCGGTATACGCGGTGGTCTCAGTCAATGTTCAGGCAGATACGCGCGGGCTAATAACAAGTACATGCATTCGTACGACCCGTCGGAACCGTCGTCGTACTTGATGTACTACGACGTTAACATTTTATACAGGTGGGCGATGTGTCAACTATTGCCATACGCCAAATTTCAATGGGTCGAAGATGCTGCGAACTTTGACGCGAGCGCGATCGCTCTGGATTCGCTCACCGGTTACATTCTCGAAGTCGATCTCGAGTATCCGCAGCATATACAGAATCGACACACTGATCTACCTTTCTGTCCGATGCGCGATAAGCCGCCCGGCAAGCGCGAATATAAACTTTTAGCGACGTTGTACGATAAACAGCGTTACGTCATCCACTACCGTAACCTGCAGCAATGTACTCGTTACGGTCTTCGCGTAACAAAGATT
>NW_017304472.1:221712-227624 GCF_001594115.1 Trachymyrmex septentrionalis | reverse complement strand
CCTGCAGCAATGTACTCGTCACGGTCTTCGCGTAACAAAGATTCATCGAGTGCTACAATTCTCGCAATCTCCATGGCTTCGCGATTACATTGAACTTAATACAAATTTCAGAACGCGCGCGAAAAACGATTTCGAAAAATTTGTATAAATTAATGAACAACGCGGTATTCGGTAAAACTATGGAGAATGTGCGCAACCACATTGATGTAAAATTATTAACAAAATGAGACGGTGCGGAGGCAATGATTGCAAAACCAAATTTCCACAGTCGTAACGTCTTTACGGAAAATTTAATAGGCGTCGAACTGCGCAAACTCGAGGTGAAGTTCGACAAACCGATTTACGTGGGTATGTGTATACTCGACATATCGAAAGTGAAAGAATCTGCTTGTACGAATTTCACCACGAGTATATGTTACCATTGTTTCGTGACAAATATAAAATAATGTACACCGATACAGACAGCCTTATATACCGCGTCGAGCGCGAGGACGTTTATGAGACTATGAAACGCGATATCGCTAGATTCGACACGAGCGATTATCCGACGGACAACGCGTACAAATATCTCTCGCGAACAAAAAAGTACCTGGTTTGATGAAGGACGAAAATAACGGTGCGATAATGACTGTATTCGTTGGTCTCAGAGCGAAGATGTACGCGGTAAGGGTGGACGGCAAGAAGGACACTAAAAAGATGAAAGGCGTAAAGAATAACGTCGTAGCGCGAACGATAACGTTCGACGATTACATGCGATGTTTGAACGAAGAAATCGAAATGATTCGTCGTCAATCGTGTATACGATCTAAACTGCACGAAGTATACACGATATCCGAATCGAAAATTGCTCTGAGTCCATACCACGACAAACGAAACATCGTACCGGACTCGACGGAGACGTTGCCATGGGGGCATTGGCGGATACCTTTGTAATATATATACATGTACATACATATCAACATTTATATTACTATTATGTTTTTATATTTTTTTTTATATTCTCATACAGTGTATATGTACATATTACTATTATTATGCTTTATATATTATCTTAATTTGTACTTTGTGTATGTCTTTTTACATTTTTTAAATATTCTCATACAATCATACCTGTTACTATTATCATTATAATTTACATTACAATATTATGCATGTTTTTTTTCTTTTTTTTACGTTTTATATAAGTATTATTATTATGTTTTATGTAGTGCCATTTATTATGTACGTATATTACTATTATTTTTCATTTCATGTATTGTACAATTATATACATATTTTATATCTGTATATCTCTAAAGCGAAACAATAAAAAGGATAATAAAAAAATATTTTACACATTTACATACTTATATTTATTATACAATATACATATATATCAATTAAAATTTTATCAAATAACATTGTTTTTGTGTATCCATGAATTGTGCGATCCATCGAATCCCAGCCACTTGACGTACATTTTGTCGCCCTTCCTGCGCAACACTTTCTCCACGAGATACACGTCCGGATGAGTAGCGCGATGCAACTCGTGCTCGTAGAACGCTCCAGCGACAGATTTTCCACGATAGTCCTCGAATAGATAGGTTACGGGATTGGTACGCTGCATCTTAACGATCGTAAACACCTCGGTGGTCCAATTTGATGTGTAACTCTTCTTAAAAATCGTCTTGTACTTGCTCACCGAATCGCCTACTTTGAATTTTACAGGACCCGCTATCTTTACTGCATTGTACACTATGCCCAAGAGTTTTTCGGTGATCGCAGAAGTTACGTCGACGGGTCGCATGTCGATGGTGCGATGCTTGCGCGCGTTGTAATCTGACACGAGACGCGATAGCTCGTCGACTCACTTGTAATTGCCGTTGAGTGTAAACATCTTCCACATGTCGTTTTTGAACGTGCGATTGAATCGCTCGACCACTGACGCTTTCAACGTCGAATACGTGAAATAGTGATTAATATTGTATTTTTTCAAGATTTTCTATACATTTGCATTGTAAAATTTTTTCCCCATATCCGTTTGTAAATTTTTCGGACATCTTCCACTCTCTCGAACGATCTCAGCGATAGCGTTAGCCGTCTCGCTTCCACCCTTGCTCTTGAGCGGAACGGCCCATGCATACTTGCTCAACACATCGATGACGGTGAGTATGTAATGGTAGCTTCTGTTGAAACTTGAGTACGGACGCATCTCAACGATATCAGCCTGCCACAGATCGTCGTACCCCCGGACTATAACGCGCCTTCGCGGAAAATTTCTTCTCGCCGAAGCGTGCAATTCCTCGACGAGCCGACGTCTCTCGGAGCTAATTTTTTCTCTCTTTTCATCAGATTTCTTTTTCATGATTCGACATGTAATATACTGAGTACAAGAAAATAATGTATTTTTCTCACTGGTGTTACTCGACTGACACGTTTTATGAATACGCGATTTAATTTATAATAAGACCGGCTTCGCGAAGTTCCTTGATGATCGACAGCATCTCGTTGTCGTGAGCGTTGTTGCCTGCTCGGTGCGAAGGGTCGAACAATCGTAGACGATCCACCAGCTCATTGGGATCATCCCAGTGCACGTAATCGATTGTTGTCGTTCAATGTCATTGCATGAGCTAATCCCTTTCCACATTTCTTCTGTTTCTTGGGTGTGACCGACATCAACGGCGCGATTACGTGTTTGTACTTGTATCCTCTGTTGCTCAATAATTGACCCTGTGAATGGTTCTTGTGTTTGTGCGTGTTCGTCACCAACAGTATGCTCTTGTACTTGCATATCGTCTTCCGTGTAGAGAACATCGTCGGGAATTCTCTTGAAAATCAACTCGTAAAGATCGGCTGTATCAGCGTATCGTACGCCGTCGATAATTATGTTGTCCGCGTCATCCACGTTTAAACTTTTATTGCCAAACATCAACCCATCCTTCTGTAAATAAACGCCGTACACGCGATCTATATCGCTCTCTTTGTCTTGCGCTCCCCTCAGAACAGCCTCGACGTACTTTTGACCCAAACCAGCGGGCCCAAACCAGCTCGTAACGCCTCTCGATCTTCCAATGTTTGCAGCTAATTTTGAACCTTCGTCGCTAGGGAGTCTTCCGTTGTTTCGAAACAGTTCTCCAACGACTCTATCGTCGATATGATTTTGGCACGCGGGGTGGAGGTTATTGGTTGTACATCATCGTGCGATCGATCATTGGATTTATGCAGAGTTGTGGAACGCTCGAATGTCTCGCTCGCTTCTTCTCTCTCCTCTTGTTCCGCTTCCTCCTTCCTCTTACGTTTATAGGCAGACGCTGTATCTTCGTCGCGCAACTCTCTCTTTGTCGCGCGCACGCCGGGGCTGTCGGCGAAAAGTCGCAGCAGCTCGATAAGAGGCTTAAAATGTCTGTCCAACGCGATGCCCCCTCGATTCTACCGGTCTTCAGAGCGCGATATTTCTTGCGGATCAACTCGCTCGTCTTCTCGATCGCTCTCGCGATTTTTTCACGCTCGCGCACATCTGTCATGTTCGTCTTTAACTAAGTATCGACAACGACTGATCGCGTTACGGTATCGCGAACTCATTAAATCCTTTTCTGTATCGTCCATTTATGAGCGCACTGTCTTTGTCTATCACTACGAATCCATATTTTTGTTGCCAACAGGCGCGGCACAATGCGCAAAATTCGTCATACGACATATCGGTATTCACATGATCGTTGTAAACGTGTTTCAAGTTGGTACCGTCCTGTTTGAACAGGATCAGAAGGTCCGCGTTGTCGCGTATCAGATGTTTAGGTATCCTCGCGTACGTCTGACAGAGATAGAAGCAGTCAACGTTTGGGTGGCGACCAATCGAAAAGTATTCTCTCACCACATCCTGCTTATCGCATACCATCAAAGATAAAAATAGAATTGGGACGCGCCTCACTCGATGGAACGACGTCACTGTTGTTGGAAAACGTAAAGTAGCCAATTTCATCGATAGACGTAAATAAATTTTCGAGATATCGATACTTTGGCTGTTGCAACGATTTCGAATAGACGTACACGTTCTCGAGTAAATGTACATCGTTCGGGCTCTCGAGTAAGCTTATGAGAACGTTAGTTTTACCGCAATTCGGCGGGCCGCAAATGATCGCGCGTATAGTACTCGGCAGCATTTCGCCGTGCTTGCGCTTTTCCGTGCTACCTCCCATCATTCGCGATTTCGCGTCACAGTTCGTGACGCGTATCGTCAGTGGTTGCAGCACGAATTTCATGCTCACATTACAGGCTGTGCGCTCTCGAATGACTATTTAAAGACGTGCGCTCTCGAACTACTATTTAAAGACGTGTGAATCCCGCGAATCGCGCAGTAGCCAAATGTATCTGGATTTGAGTCATCTTTCCGATATTCGAAACTTGAGCGCCGAGCAGTTACAATATATATCGAAGGTCGTACTCTTACGCGTGTATGGCGATTATATCGAACACGTCTGGGACCAGCTTCCGGAACACGTGAAGGCAGATTCGGAGGTTCGAACCTATCGTCGGTGCGACGAGCACTTACAGTCAACCGTGGCAGCGAACGCACATCGACGGTCCCGCACCTAAGATAAAGGACTGTAACGAATGTCAGCGTTAGGCGGTAGTCTGTTGAATCAAGCGATAAACGCGCTTCCTTTCGAGTTACATATTCCGGGCTACCAGTTTTGCGGCCCAGGCACTCAACTTGCGAAGGGATTATCAGAGGTGACGCGGGCATAAATCCGCTAGACGCGACGTGTCGAGAACACGACATTGCGTATTCGCACAGCAACGATCTCATCGATAGACACGCGGCAGACAATATACTAGCAGAGAAGGCGCGGAAACGCATTACCGCAAGTGATTCGGCTCTGGGCGAGAGAGTCGCTGCTGCTGCCGTCTGGGCAGTGATGAAAGCCAAGACCAAGATCGGCATGGACATGAAACCGAAGAAGACGACGACGACGAAGAAAAAAACGAAGAAAAAGCGGATACTTCCAACGGCGAAACGGGGTGGTGCGTTACCGTTTCTGCCAATGTTGGGCGTGCTCGGATCCTTGATCGGCGGAGCGGCCAGCGTGGCGAAAGCGGTAAACGACAACAAAGCCGCGCGACGTCAGCTCGAAGAGCTGCAACAACACGACCGCGCGATGGAACAGGGCCGCGGACTGTATCTCGGCCCGTACAAACATGGACTTGGTGCAGCTGCAAAGAAAAAAAAAACGCCAAAGAGACGATAAAAATGCCGTCTGCGAAGATTACAGTGTGGTGATCAACGCTCGTCACGAATTGATTTTAATACGTGCGCGCAATGACAACAATTGTCTGATTCGGCAACAAAGCTGACGCTCGAATTATTCAAAGTACAGTGGCAAATGCCGCACGTGTGTAGTTTAAAAAAGACATATCGAGCAGATCATTAAATCGAGAAAATTTTATAAGGAAGAGAAAGAGTGCATGAATTAAAAGAGTGCATGAACCGTAAAGTTTGGAGTCAAAGTAAAGTCATGTAAAAAGTGTTTTTATATAAAAATTTTTTTATTTAAATATTTTAATTTCGTACAACAGAATTTTGTTTAAAGTTCATATATGAATTGAGTAAGATAACAATTTTTAAAGATTATAATTTAGTGCTTACAAGGTGCGTCCCAAAATTTTCCGAACTTTTGAAATAAAACAACAACGGTTTACTTTTTTTTTCAAATTCAAATTTGTTTATTCAAAGTAGTCCCCATCGGACTCAATACAACGTTTGGCACGATCTAAAAGCATTTCGAATGAGTGTTTTATGTCGTTCAAAGGTATGTCCTTCAGAATAGTGGTACAAGCCCTTTGGATGTCTTCTACGTCCACATACCGCTTTCCTTTCATGGACAAATGCATTTTGCCGAATAGGTAGAAGTCACAAGGTGCCATATCAGGTGAAT
>NW_017304472.1:212359-220043 GCF_001594115.1 Trachymyrmex septentrionalis | reverse complement strand
GAATGCGTCCGCGCACTTAATTTTGTTTTTCACACAAAATTTGATACAGATTCTTTGATCCATTTTTTGGAATAGGCAAAAATCGAAGACGAGCCAAAACACGTGCAAGCAAAGCAGCTGTCAAAAATTAACTGAACATTCAAAATGGCCGAACTTGTCGGCATAAGTGAGAGACATGAGTACCAACATAACGCCACAAAAAATCGAAAATCGAATATACGTAACCCGCGGAAATTCAAAATTCGCGATACTTTTTGAACAGACCTCGTATGCCGGTATTATCCATTAATACTTCTGCAATTCCAGTGTAAAGCACGCTAAAATTCAGCTTTCCACATGAACCCAGCATGGGTTCCAGTGTCGCCTCCTTCTATGTCCACACAGTGGGTGGTGGCAAATTCGCAAGCTACTCCCGATCGTAGTATTACTTTATTAGTATTTAATCGTGCAGTAGCTTCATAATCTACTAATGTAAATGTCACGGTTGCTAAAACAATGACGTCCGTCCATGTTCCGTAAGGATCGGAGTAAGTACTTCCGTGACACGCTCCATTGTTATCTACGTGTCCTGCTAAGTGGCGGGTGGAGAAACCGTCTGATTTGATTTTAATCCTGTTATATAAACATGTCCCATTCGGAAATAACCGAGGGTGTACATGCGTTCGCATGCCTCACGAGATATTTCTTGTATGTACGAATATTTACCATTTTGAACATCCATGGTGTGAGAAAACATTCCACATTTTTTAACCGTTCTATCGACTTCAATTTTACATTGTATTACCTTTATGGTTTTAAACTCGTTGACTTGGATGAGTTGTATAAATTTTTGGGTCTTATTTACGTTTTGTGGGGGAATATCGCATTCCTCGATATTAAGTAGTGACATAGTGGTTATATTTGCTAATGGAGATCCGCAATCGTAGCCTATTATCCCGAAAGTTTTGCGAGTCCATAGTGTTAACAATATTATTGTTGTGATCTTTCTTATCCGGGGATCCATCTGAAATTTTGATTTAGTGATAATTAATACTATTATTTATTTAATTATTGAGAACTGGTTTTATATAAGAAATTCGTAATCGATTAGGGTACACTATACGACTGTTTTTCTTTATCCGAATTTTTACGTTATTTCGGTTTAATATTTCTAGAATTTCGTGGGAGCCTGTATATTGATCCCCAAATTTACCTGGTTCCCTTTAATAAAAATACATGATCTTCCGGTTTGAAAGTTTGTGGGTTTATTTTCTTATCGTAATGTTTTTTAGATTTGATCTTAGCTTCAACGACATTTTCGCGAGCATTTTTCTGCATAACGTGGAGTTGTGTAACTAAATTTATTAGATAATTGTTGTAGTTTGCCAATTTATCTTCAGGACCTAATAATTCATTCGACGGAATTCTTGCTATTTTACCGAACACTAGCTCGTATGGAGTGTTTGGTAGCCTCGTGGACATTTGTATTATAATTAAACATTGCTAATCCGATCTATCTATCCCATTGTTTTTGTTCGTTTACATATTGTTTTAAATATTCTCCTAACGCGTGGTGTGATCTCTCTAGTGATCCGTTTGATCGAGGATGAAAAGCTGTTGTGCGAAATTTGCGAATTTTAAATATTTTCGCTATCTTCTTCGCTAATAAAATTTCTTCCCTGATCCGTTAATATTGCCTTAGGTGCTCCTAGTATATATTATATAAGCAGATAAATCTGTCAACGAAAACTTCTGCTACCGTCTCGGAGGTTTGATCTGACAAGGGTATTCCCATGCAGAATTTAGTCAGTTGATCTTGTAGTGTTAAAATATACTCATTTCCCTTTTCGGTTCTAGGAAGGGGTCCCACGATATCCATTGCAACTTTATGGAAAGAAGATCCCGGTGTATCAGTAATCATCATAGGTTTAGTTGTTACTCTCACTAGTTTTTTCAATTGACATTGCAAACATTGTTGGATATGCCGTTGTACATCTGATTTTAAATTTTCCCAGTAATAATTATGCTTTATTCTATGGTATGTTTTCGTAACGCCTCGATGTCCACCCGTAGGCAAGCAATTCATTTCGCCGATTATAATGGGGCGAAGATCTTTAGGAGGATACTTAATTAACCCATTGCATATTATTAGTTTCGTTGTTGAATCGGTGAAAGCCGACTGTAATAGAGATTTGATATCATTCCATGGTACGTTGTTGACAAAATCCGTTTTCGCTATACTAATGATTCCTAATTTTAGATTTTCGACGATGGTTCGTAAATTCTTTATTACTGCGGAAATTTGAGAGAGAGAGAGTCATCGTTGGGCCTTCGCATTGCCCTTTGCTGACGGGTAACATGGTAATATTTCCTATATTTTATGGCTTTGGCTTCTCCCAAGGTGAGATTTTTCAGGTAAGGGATCTTGTTTCTTTCAAAAAGTTTCTGTGAACCTGAATCTAGTGGTCTTCCGTCAGTGTCGACGAAATACGCGACATCATCTTTGCTTAAGAACAATAAATCGCGACTATTTATTGTGTTATCTTTGGTTATTTTTATTTTTATCCCTTGATTGTTGTGATTACCCGATACTTCGTCTTCATCGTCAGTGCTTGCATTTTCTTCTGTATCTCTTTCTTTGTCAGGTGGGTCATTTCTATCTTCCACTTCTTCGATTTCGTCTTCATCTTCCTGCGGTAATATTTCTCAATGAACATTTTTATTTTTTGTTTGACTTCAAGTTTGCCTTCTATTATAGTTAGGAGGCTCATGGATTAATACTTCTTCGGTAATTTGCAATCTCGATGGTTCACACAGTTCTTCGTGTGTGAATGATCTTGAGTTTGTATTTTCGTCGAAAGAATCGTAGTCGGACAGCTGATCTTCGCCTTTCTCGTCGTCGGAACGATATAATTCAAAATTTTCGTCCTCTTCTTCTTCATCAGTTTCTTCTATCATTCTAGAAATCATTTCTTGGTCCTTTGGGTCGTCAAGATTTAAGAATCTATTAGGATTAATTACATTACATTTTACTTCTTCAAGATTTACAGGGTTTCTTGACAGCGCGTCAGCATTTACGTTGGTTTTACCTGCTTTATATACGATGTCATAGTCATATTCGGAGAGCTTTAGCCTCCAGCGGAGTATTCTCATGTTTACATCTTGTGTATTCTTAAACCAGAGTAGTGGTTTATGATTTGTGACCAGTGTGAATTTTCGTCCGTATAAATATGGTCGGAAATGTTTAACACAATGTACTATTGCTAGCGCTTCCTTTTAATATGTATCATATTTTAATTCGTTATCGATCAAGGTTCGTGAAGCGTATGCTATTGGTTGGTCTTTATTTATTTCGCCTTGTGATAAGATGCTTCCCACGGCTATTCCAGAAGCGTCTGTTGTTAAAATAAAAGGTTTTGAGAAATCAGGATATTGTAAAACAGGTTCTTCACATAATCTTTGTTTTAATATCTCAAACGATTCTTCTTGAGCAGACGTCCATTCGAAAGTCGTGTCATTTTTTAATAAATTTGTTAGTGGTTTCGCTAATTTTGAGAAACTTGGTATAAACCTGCGATAATATCCTGCTAATCCCAAAAATTGTTTAATATTTTTCGGAGTTTTAGGTCTCGGAAAATGCCTTACGGCGTCTAATTTTTTAGGGTCCGGTCTGACTCCGTCCTTACTGATTACGTGTCCTAAATATATTACTTCTGTTTTCAAAAATTCGCATTTGTCCGGCTGTAATTTTAGATTAGCTTTACGGAGTCGATCTATTAATAACTTATATTTCCTTTCGTGTTCCTCTAACGATGCGGCATATACACATAACGATGTTATCCATATAAACAAATAATTCCTGGCCTTGTAATCCTGATAGTACCAGATCCATTAACCTTTGAAAGGTGGCGGGAGCATTTCTTAATCCGAAGGGCATGCGATCGAATTCGTAATGCCCGAAAGGAGTTGTAAAAGCGGTTTTATGGCTGTCCGCAGGATCCATTTTTATTTGGTGAAATCCGGAAGCCAAATCGCATACGGAAAAGTATCGTGCTCCGCCTAATTGGTCTAAAATGTCAACAATATTAGGTAATGGATATGCGTCTCCGACTGTTTTTTCGTTCAGAGCGCGGAAATCTAATACCATTCTCCATTTCTTGTTTCCCTTCGAGTCCTCTTTTTTCGAAACTATCCATATTGGCGTATTGTAAGGTGATTGAGAAGGTTTTACGACGCCTCGTTCGAGCAGTTCTTCGACATGTTTATTTATCTCCTCCTTATGAAGCTGTGAGAATCTGTATTATCGTGTGTTTATAGGTCGATCGTCTGTTGTAGGTATTTGATGCTGCAATACATTAGTTGCAGTTAGTCTTTCTCCAGGAACATGAAATCTGTCTTGGCTACTATATATAAGATTTATTACGCTTTGCTCTTCTTGTGCATTTAAGTGTTCTAAGCGTAATAATTTCACAATTCCTGTAAGTCTATTCTTATTAGGTTCCTCCGATAATGTAAAGCATTCGAGCGGTACATTATCCTTATCTGCTCTCTTCTCTCGCTTCGACTTACGTTTGCGTATAAATTTTTCTATTATTTCTTGGGATTGAACTCGCGTTGATGCAAGAATTTTTGAAGACGGGTTGTTTTTCTTTTTGCAATTGTAAGGAGATTTGATATTAGAATTACGTAATTGTATTCCTTTTATTAATTCTTCCAAGGTAACATGTGAGATTTCATTATTATCATCCGTGGATATTCCAATCCTCGAAAATTTTATTTCTTTAGACGTTAATGTGTCCTTTCCTTTTAATTTTTGTAAATAAGATTGAGTCGTATTGCGTAAGTAGGTTTGGTTACTTCCCTCTTCGCAATCCATAGGAGTAGAATTTACCATGGAAGTACGGGAACCTTCTTCTGGAATTCTATTGTAGGATTATGCAAATTTTCAGGAGAGGTTTGGAAACTTTCCTCTCCATGGATTTGGGATTTGGACAAATTTTCGGTAGGGGTTTGGAAATTTCCCTCTCTAAGAATCTTGGAATTGGATAAATTATCAGGAGGGGTTTGGTAACTTCTCCCTCTAAGGATCTTGGAATTAGATAAATTTTCGATAGGGGTTTGATAACTTCCCTCTCCAAGGATTTGAGAATCTAGAGTCTTGGAGAAGAATTGAAAATCTTCCTCTAGCTTGAAGTTTTTGGTTAAATTAATACCTTGGTTTTTCTCTTCAACTTTATTTCTAGCTTCATTTTGGAAAGAGTTATAAGTTGTTATATTTTCCTCAATTGCGGTTTCCCCGTCATCTGATTTCGACATTACGTCTTCTTTATCATTTATATTATTATCAGCGTTGCTGTAGTATATTTCACAATTTTCTTGATTATTTTTTGGATATATAAATTTGGCCTGCATATCCGCAGTCTCTAATTGATATCCTTCGTAGTTATCGAATAATACATTTAAAGGTTTAAGGCGCAAGGTTGGTACTTGGATCTCCACTTCTTTGTCCAGAGTACTTATAACATTTAAAAACACTTTTCCAGAGACGTTTTCTACTATGGTGTCCCCTAAATAAATTCCGTGAGCTATTTTTATTTTCGGGATGTACCCTATTTTTATCTCGGGATTTTCTATTCTCACGTAAAACAATGATTCTGTTCGCGGAGATGCTGCAATGGTTTCTGGGGAAAAGAAAGATATAGTAATTTCTGATATGTCTAGATATCCTTTCGCATAATCTATTTTTGAGGAAGTCTGTTTGAAAAAATCATTACCCAATATGCCTGATTGTGTGATTGAAAAATCGTTTGCTACAATATGAAAAGTTACTTTATTTTCAAAAAGTTGTAAAGTGATTTCTCCAAGAGTATAAACAGGATATTCATTTATTCCATTTAATTTTAATATGTTATTATGATTGACAGTGGTATCTCTTGATATGAATTCTTCTTTAATTATGTTTGGCCCTGAACTGGTGTTTAAGAGTTATATATGGAATAGATTTGCAAAGCTTTACCTGAATGGTGGACACGCGACTATGTTTGTCGAGATTTACCGTTACAGGTTGCACTTCCGTATTTTTATCTACTTGGTTTTTTGTGGCGACGGCAGGTGTGAAATCTGCGCAGACCCCTGTTGCACATCCGACTTCAAGGGGCCATCGGAGTTTCTCTGATTATTTATTCGCCTTCTGTTATTACTTGCGTAATTTACAGTTGTCAAGGAGATGCCTTGCTCTTTGCAATAGCGACAGAATACCGGGCCTGAAGATGTAGCATCTTGTCTCATCTTAGATCGACAATCTTTGGCGATATGTCCGAAATTATTACAAATCTGACAAACAATTCTCGTCTTATTTTCTGAATTATGTTGTTTGTTTTGTTTTTTCTAACAATTGTTGGCCGAATGACCAGGCTTATCACACCATTGACAGATTACAGCAGGCTTATTCTGGTTATTGTTATTAATATTACTACTTGTTTTACAGAATTTAGCATTATGATCAGATTTGGAACAAAGTTGATAAATAATATTATTTCCCTGTATTACATTAACAGGTCGTTGAGCTCGAGGATCGCGAAGCCGACATTTATCGGCGCTATGCCCGCGTTTTTTACAAATTTGACATATTAAAATTTCAGTTCCTAAATTAGTTATTTTCCTGCAATTAGAGGCCGAATGCCCTTCTTTATAGCAAATTTGACACGTTTCGTGTAGTTTGTTAGTATCTGGTGTTTTACCTGCTGTGTTGCTGTGCTTTTGTCGTACATCTGTCATTAAGTGTAGTTCCCTTTCTATTCTCAAGGCATCAGCTACGGTTGTTAATTGAGCTACACTGTCAAAATTTTAGTTTTAAATTGTACGGTGGGCTTTGCCCATAATTCTTGTTCGGATAATTTTTGTAAATTGAGATTCGGCTTCCGCAGGCAACATGGATTTTGCTTCCTCACATTCCTCGATAAAGTATGTTAGCGGAATATTTTTACCGTCGAAGAAAAGAACGGCTTCGACCGCGTATTTTAGCGAATGGATTCGGATTCGCCATTGTTCTATTCTCTTGTGAATTAGGAATATATTCAATTTCTTTTGCCGGTTGAATTGTTATATCCCCGGAAGCGTCGGAGACAAGTGTATTAGTCAGAGTTTTAAACAAATCTTTTTCGATTTCAGAGTCGTCCAGCAAAACATCGATTCGTTTATGTATAGAATTAGAGGACTGTACAGTGGAGGTGTGTATAGTAAGATTATCGTGTTTAGATTTTCCCTGATTCTCTATAGCGACTTTATAAAGATTATTGACTTTACTTTTATTAGAAGTAAACCTCGTATTCATACCTGCCTACAAAAATTGCACTTATCATCACGGACGAGTCCCCAATTTCTCAAGTGTCTGTACGTCCAAACTCAGAAAAATGGATTTAAAGAGAGAAGGGAGTAAAAAGGATGGAGTATGGAAGGACGGTCAGACTCTTGTCTCGCAGGTATCCGCCCGGAAGCAAATACTGCGAGTCGAACGCATCTTTTTTATTGCTCGCTTCGGAATATGAGTCAACGTCTCGTAAAAACGCTATGACACCTGTTTTCTACGAGCGGTGCGATCGTCGGCCCGAAAAGTCTTTCGAGTCAGGAAAATCCCCTTAACTCGGGAATGGACCACGTGCGAGCTTGTTAGGGCAAGGTTTTAATGAATATGGGATTTAATGGG
>NW_017304472.1:206787-212259 GCF_001594115.1 Trachymyrmex septentrionalis | reverse complement strand
GTTTCAAAAGTGAACGAGAGCGAGAAGAATAATTACTAACATTATTTATTTTTATGTATTATAATTACTAACATTATTTATTTTTATCTTGCTTACTAAAAGATACGAATAACAGATTGTTATATAATAATCGGCGCATTTACTATAATTAGTCTATACATTACATAAATACCGCAACAGTCTATTCAGCATGCGCTTTATGTACATTATGTAATCGGGAGAGTCGGATGAGTTTTGATCAATCTATTTCGTGGATGGAAACGGAAGAAGAAGGGAAAAGGTTTTAAAAGAATCCCACTGGAATTAGGAATGGATTGGCGGAATTCGGGAGGAATACGGGGATATAGGATGTTGAGGTTTGACCAGTGATAGCATTACGGATTTCTTCAGGATCGAAATAATGAGGGCCGATTGTGTAGGCCCCCTAAGGGATGGATGCGGTAGTAGTCCGCGGGAATTGGGTGATGAGTGACTCGAGATTGTCACTCTCTAGGATTCGAAAATAGGATATAGGTAGGGATGGAGGAATTTCCTCAAAGAACTCCACGCTGTCCGTAGAGTTCGTCGGGGACGGAATTTCTCTGGGGAAAATCGGGTCTACCGACGAATCGGATGATTGTGGTGGGGTATCTGGAAAGATTCTCTCCGTCAGTGTGTCCGAAAACGCGAATGAAGGAGATCGAGGGCGAGGCGAAGGAGTTTGAGGGGGAGGTGAAGGTGTTTGACGGGGAGGTGAAAGTGGTTGAGGGGAAGGTGAAGGTGGTCGAGGAGGGGGAGGTATAACCTCTAACTGATTAGCCGGCGGTGACGAGGGTGGTGGTGGTGGCAAGTGGTCCTCAGCCGGACGATTCTGTTCTCGTAAACCTCCGAGGTACTTTCTGAACTCTTCGTCCAAGAGTATCCGCGCTTCTTGATAGATCCGGGTTCTAAGCCATCCCTTGTAGGGACGGTTTAGACGCGACGCTACAATTTAGTGTAAATTATAGCGAATAGTTCTTATATATATGTGTGTGCGTGCGTGCGTGCGTGTGTGCGTGTGCGTGTGTGTGCGTGTGAATGGGACTTACTGTTGTTCTGCGGATGTGGGTAGATCTAACGGCCGAAATTTTTTGGTCCCAATACTCGGAGGATTGCCACTCGGATGTGGAGGCTCCGGTCGAGTCACTCTTATTACTTGACAGTAATAACAAATAGATCACTCGATCTGACGGATCGCGGCTTACCACTATGATCGGTTAAGATCACAGATCGGCAAAATTTCGTGTCAAAGATGAAGTTTTACTGACGTAACTAGCGTGTAATCGCGAACCGGCAATTTCGGAGATGAAGTTTGACTGACAACTGATAACTGACGACTGCGTGAAAAGTGACTGATGACTGACTGCTGACTTCTGACTACGCGTTCCTCGTGGAGGGCCTCTTTTTATATTGGCGAGTTAGTGGTGCCGAGTGCAGAGCACACGTGTGCTGTTGGCCTAATCTAGGCTTAGGATTAAGGATTAGTTGTGAAATGGGATACAAAGGTATGTGTCTAAGATAACTTTCGTCATCGACTTTTTGCCGGATGTCCAATAATTTAGAGCCACATGTGTCATTTATTACAGACAACTGCTGTTTTATAATACTAATCTATTTATTCTGCTTGTTCCTCGGGATAAAATTCGCCTATTTGGCACTTGGTTCAAATATCTAATCCAACGACTACGTCCCGAGTGGATTATTAGTTCAAAAAGGTAAATGTTTTTGGCTCGTCGCTATTGTAACCTCTCATGGTTACAGATGGTCTACCGGTATTACTTGTTAATAATTTTTATGGTGATAACGAAAGTTTTTAGTCAAAGAAAAGAACTGTGGAGTCCGGACGTAACACTTTCAAGCCTCATTTTATATATTCGTTTTACTTTATTAATTCTAATAAATAATTTGTTTAACTAATAAAAAAAATATAAACTCATAATTTGTGTATTTGTGGCTTGTTTCTATACCAATTCAAACTAAAAACGAATTCTATGAATACGAAAATAAAATTCTTACGATTTTCTTTTGCAAATTGTATAGTTTAAATAATAGTGACTATATTATTGATAGTATTACGTCTATTTTAAATACTTGTATTATAATTTCCTAAATTAGTTTTATTTATATTATTTTTTCTCTTAGTTTTTTCATAATACGATTTTAAATTCAAAATTGGAGTCAGCAGCGTAAACCGCCACATCTTTCTGTAAAACTGATCACGAGTTAACTTAATCTTTATAATGTTTCTTTATAGTATCAAATAGCTCTATTAGATTAGGAAAGACAATCGGGCATGTATGGAAAAACTCTTGAAGAACTATCGCGTTACATATTTGCATCTTGCAGAATAAAGTAAATATGCATATAATTCAATAAAAATGTTTTATAACAAAGAAAGAGTGAGAGGAAGAGGGAGAGGGAGAGGGAGAGAGAGAGAGAGAGAGAGAGAGAGAGAGAGAGAGAGAGAGAGAGAGAGAGAGAGAGAGAGAGAGAGAGAGAGAGAGAGAGAGAGAGAGAGAGAGAGAGAGAGAGAAGATTCTACAATATCTTATATACATTCACTTGTTGGTACTTTATACAGATAATTCCTGTAAAAGAAAAAGAATAGGAATACGTAATATTACTGTCTACTGTGTCAGTCATTTTGTCAGACGCTCATTTTTGCTTATCTTATGAAAAAATTAATTGTTGCAAAATTGCAAAAAGTATTATAAAACTGCTTATACTATATGATGGAAGACACTTTTTAGTTTATACTAATGTTTTTAAAGTTTTATTTTTACCTTTTGTGTAAGAAATATTGTCTAAAAACGAAGTGATATGTCGGTGACTTTCCTCAAATATCTTTTTAATCATTTGTTTTTTATTAAATAAACATTAATAACAATAAGGGCTACGAGCCATATTTCAATATGTTAAAATAAATTTTTAAACAAACACTTTGACCTTATCATCAGGTCATCTTCAATATAGAAAATTAAACACAAAATTTAATAAATTCATATAACGGTTAGATACAAAATGAGAAGGCTTAGCAAGAATATTGATCCAATAATTAAAACAGTCAAATTAACATTTTTTAAAGCGTTTATTTAATATTTCGTGAATATTTATTTTTCATTAATTACTCATTTGAGAAAATTATTTCATTAAACATTCTTTTAACATTTACCTAATATTTTTTCTTTATAATATATTGTGATGTGATAGAATGATTTTAGTAAACATTTTTTAAACGTTTATTTAATATTTTGTAAATATTTATTTTATATGAGTTATATTTATGTGAAAAAATTATTTTTTTCGGTAAACATTATTTAAGCATTTGTAAATATTTTTAATTAATTATAGGCGCAAAATATTCTTAGAATGTTATATAAATATTATTACAAAAAATTAAAATAATGTTGCGTCCAAACTCCGGAAATAGGTTTAGAAAAAGAGGGAATAGGAAGGATGGAGTATGGAAGGACGTTAGAGCAGACGCTTTGTCTCGCACGCATCCGCATAGAAGAGCATGGAGCGAGTTGAACGTACCTAGGTGATTCCGAAACATAGGCCAACGTTTCGATAAGACGCTATGACTCAGATTTTAAGAATCGTGCAATCGTAGGTCCAATTTTGGGTCAAGGAATTTAATCCCTTTAACCCGAGACAGGACCGTGTGCATCTATGCTAGCAGGATATTTGTACGACGGAATAATAAAGGAAAAGCGCGCACGCACACACATACACATCTATATTTATTATTAAAAAAATTCAATTAGCTTGTGAACAAATTGTTTAATTTTATACTGTACTAGGATCTTCCTAAATTACAAGAATTATCCGGTACTTAATAATAAACTGAGCGAATGGTGTGAATGTAGGTATGTGTGGGTATATTCGCGACATTAATGCGGGCCTAAATTATTAAATACAAAAAAATGTTGTTAGGGTATGTAGGTGTGTGCGTGTGTGTGTTCATGATTAAATTGTATTTATCTAATGTTGTTAAATGTACATGTTGAGAAGGAAGGAAAAAAATTTAAAAAAAAAAGCTTCTGAGACTAAGAAAGGATGGAGAAAGTGGGAAAGGAAAACAGGTATAAGGGTCTTTGGTGATTATTCGGTTATTGCGGTTTTAACGCGCTGCGGTTTCCAAATCTATGGTAAAAGTGTTTGGGAGAAGGGGTTTGATAAAAATTTGAAACTAAGAAAAGAGAGAAGTTAATGATTGGGAATTACCGTAGTAACCAGAATGGAGAGAGGGGACTTCATCTAAGAACTGCACACTTGACGTTAAATCAGCGGGAGAAGCGGGACGAGAAGAAGGCGGAGTGTCAGAAAATATTCTTTGTGTTAACTGTGACGAGATTGATTCTGCAAGGGAAGAAGACCGAAAGGGAAGGATTTCGACTGGATGAATATCATTGTTATTATCATTATTGTTATTATTACTAGTTCGATTATTATACGTATCGTTATTAATACTATCGCTATTTAAACCATTAGCGGTAATATTATTGCTGTCATTATTATTACTATTTATGCTACTGAGATACGCTTGATAGGCCTCGTCTAGAAGCCGACGGGTCTCCCTGAGGCGTTGAGTTCGTAGACCGCGTTTCGTTTAGCCGCGCGGGAAAGGCGTGTACGTGGCCGATCACTTACTACGATTTTTAAATATTGTACAAAAATGTTTTATTGTCAGGCTTCTAAGTAAAGGATATAGAATCTATCGAAGAAATCAATGAATAGGAAGGATAAAGACGATAGGTGAGCTGAAAAGAAGAAGCGAAAAATTAAGAGTGCAGAGACTAAAAGGGAGATTGGTTAAGATTTTTTTCTAGAGAGTGATCTGGTTAGGTTTCCGAAATAAGTAATTGAAAGGAGGGAATTACTGTTTTCTAGAAGCGTATTTTCGAAGTTTCCTGACGTTTGGAGGCCTCAACGATCTGATGATGTTTCTGGTCGCTTGGAGTGAAAGGGTCTTTGGCAGCGGTAAAACGGTCGCTTCAGAATTTGCACTGATGATATAACTTTGAAAAGTGTAATTACACAGACTTATACAGAGTTATACAGAACTGATTTTTATTCTCTCCCTCGTGTCTCGTGATGTCGCGGTTTATATAGGCAGTTTTTTGAAGATGATTCTTTGGCAAGGTGTGTCTAGTTGGGAAATCGAGAAATCAGATTTGTAGAATTTTTTTCGGTATGATAACAATTTTAATTAGTCATTAGTAGAGATAATAGAACCGTTCTAACCCATGGGGCTAAAGGAAGGCGTGGAGCGCGGGGGGTACTCGCAGGCGCAGGGGAGAGGGCAGCGCGGGAAAAGCGGTATACGAATACATAAACATAGGACCCCGGTTATCACTGTTTACGTAAAACATAGGATCCCGGTTAATGGATTACGTAAACATGATGACATTCCTCTATGCGTTTCTTTTTTTTTTTGCCACCCACCGCCGC
>NW_017304472.1:205742-206687 GCF_001594115.1 Trachymyrmex septentrionalis | reverse complement strand
GCCCCCCCACGCCCCCCCCCGCCGCTGCCGCTGCCCGCCACCCACCACCAACGTTGAAACTTATATACTCGTATGTTATATTCCTTCTTCACGTACAATGCGCTGCTCTCTTTGGCAAAGTATATTTTTTCAACCGTTCGTACAAGTCGGTATTGCAAGATTGATTGCATCTGCGTAAATTGTGACGTACACATGGTAATACTGGAATCGAAGAGGGAAGGTAGGCCCTCTCCTTCTTTCCAAAAATTTCGAACGTGTCGCGACACGTTTTATCACGCCTTTCTACGTATTTTTTTTGTCACGAGTTTATACGTACGTTCATACATATGTTTATATGTACCTTCATACATATGTTTGTACGTACGTACGTTCAACGTACGTCTATCACAAAAGAAGGAAAAAGAAATACATAATAAATACGTTAACGTATTTTTATTTAAAAAATTCTTTTGCAATCACCAGTTATATATTTTCAATACATTTTGTAACGTGCAATTCTTAACATGTTGTCCGCATTGTGTAGTATTAGTAACATCTAGATTACATAAAGATTCCATGTCTTCATAAACTGCATCCAAGGTCTCGATGTACATGCGTTCTCGCTCACCGTCCAGAAGCAAGTTTTACAGCCACGTTCGTTTCTTGCATTTTTTCACGTATACGAACATCTTCAAATACAGCCGTCTTAATCAGACGTTTTACTTCGCTGACCTCCGGTCCTTTTCGGATCCTTCCGTCCTCTCATCGCAATCCATGGTGATAAGCAATCAATCAGGAAGCGTAAGACCTGTCGGATCTTGTCAAAAATTTTCATGGCATTTTGTCGGGTCTCGTCAAAATGTAATGCGTGAGGACAGCCCCCTGTATTAACGCTACTTCCCTCATATAAATTTCTTAAAGATGAATCCTTGCAAATCTACACACACACACACACACATACACACG
>NW_017304472.1:203210-205642 GCF_001594115.1 Trachymyrmex septentrionalis | reverse complement strand
TTAAAGATGAATCCTTGCAAATCTACACACACACACACACACACACACGCACACACACGCATACACACGCGCGCGCGCACGCGCACAAACATCGATGTGACTACGACGAGCAATTTTTCGAGACTGCACCTTACTTCAGTTTTTCTCTCTCTTTAAAATTCTAAATATATATTAACGTTGCATTTTCATAACTTTGCGTAGTTCAACGGATTATACTGAGCCACGCGATCATATATAATGCGACAACAGGCTGTTGTATTTGCGGGCACATTCTCCTTGCAATCAAATTTTATGCGTACGTCCACAGTGGCACTCTTGACGGATTAGTTTTGTCGCGAGCAATCAATGACCACAAAAGGCCCTTTCTCGGTAAATAAGAGCACGTTGAGTAGCGTTTCAAAGTAATCGATTCCATAATATGCTCTACGAAAACGCGTGTACATACAAGACGTATCTCTTTTTGCTAAAATTCGAATTCAAGTTGTCGTGCGGATAAAACGCAGAATTTAAATAAAATTTCACGTTATTCAAGTTACAATCATCGAACATCTTGACATGATATTCTTTCGATCGGTCTGCAGAGCAAAGATAATGTATCACAGCTTCTCAAGCTGAGTCGCCGTTTGGTGAATGCTTTGTTGTATTCTGTAACAGAGGATACTCATACAGATCCCACGAGCGGAAACTTATGCTGAGATAACGACCGCTTTCCAATGCTCGCAGCATTGATAATTTATTGATCTCGTTTAACGCAACGTGAGGCATCCGTCATTGTACTTCGAATAATTTAACCTCTGGCTCCGTCACAGGATTTCCCACCAAGCAATTGTAATCGTTGCGCGCTCGTATCAAAATCAATTCGTGGCAAGCGTTGACGATCAGGTGTTTGTAATCTTCAAAAGCCCATGCTGAGTGGCACGAAAAAATTGAAGTGTCCTTCCTCCGTGTCGGATCTAGAGTTCTATTCAGCGTTCAGCGCAATCAAAGCTTTGTCGTACGTCATCGACACGTAATTCTTGAGTGTACTAGTTATGCCCACATTTCTGTTACGGTCAATCTCCACATCGTTGGGTTCATATCAAATTTCATCAAACACGCAATTATTTACAAGCATTGACATTTGATCGTTTTTTTCTTTTATCTTCAATTTTCCATCGACGTAGAGAAAATTTTCACACAGCAACGTGTACAAACTGTTACTGTATAGGTATTTTTATCTCGTTGCTGTACCCAAACGTGTTGTATATATGAGTCTCAATCTTGATGAGAGAGCAATCGTCAAAGATGAGCTCGCCAGTAATATTCAAGATATCAATTATCTCAAAAGTGGCGCACCGCAAATCCCAAAAATTGTAAAAATTTAACATTCAACGCGCTGAGCTTCTTCTTGCTGATGCAGCTAGATCAGCGAGTGTTATCGAGCGGCGAGTCACCGGTCTTGTAAAGAATTCGTTATCTCTCTGCGTGCGCTCCGCTCCGCTCAATAGCATCTCACGCTCGCATTATCGCTGTCGCTGTCGCATGTGCAATCTGATGGATATCCTCTCTACGAAAATTGAACAATCGTCCGTTCTAGTCGATGACGCGTATTGTTAGATTCGTAATGCTCCGAGCGGCGATCGGCAAGTATTATAAATGTTCCGCGCGGGCTTTTGGTATCTTATATCCCGGCGGCACGCTTGGCGAAAATTTGTGGATCGTGTTTGCTTTGCCGTTGCTGTACGCGTCCGCGGTCACATTACATTTTATACGAATAATGTTTACGTCCATTATGTTGATCGACACATCTGAATTGTGCCATCTTCACGGTCGTATACTACTTCGACGAGAATCCCAGCAGCGATCCAATGCTGTTAGGCCAAAGTTTATTCTATGGGCGCATCTAATCTCGCATATCATCGTGCAGTTTGCGCGGAGCGTTATCGGGTATTCTCCACCTTCGCCATCGTCATCGTCATCGGTTTATTGTTGCTATTGTCACCACGCACTACGTCAACGGCTTCAAGCGCGTCGCGGTGCGGCCGTTTTTGTAAAATCGCATGTTTCAAAAATTTATTTATGTTTGCACGAACCTTCGAGTAATATACTATATTTAATTTTTTTGTCTTTAAAAAGGAGGATCACACGAGAAGTGGAGGGACCGCCCCATGTATTGTAGTGAAATTAAAAAAAAAATAAACAAAATAAATGGCGAAAAAGAGTCGTCGCATAATATATATAATTAAAGATAACAGTCAAAGATACATAAAATAAAATAAAAAGTACAACGGCGTATATTAAAATATAAAACAAACAAGTTTCGGCTGCTGGATTGAGCCCTCCTCAGATGTAAAAAGAATATAATATAAAAGATATAAAAAGAACATAAAAGAATACAACAGAGAAAGATAATAATAAATCGATAACATTCAGTGACGCAACATTTTTAACGC
>NW_017304472.1:195757-202751 GCF_001594115.1 Trachymyrmex septentrionalis | reverse complement strand
CATTTATTTTGTTTATTTTGTTTATACATAAAGAGTCTTTACACCGTTTTTATGAAATTAAAAACTTACTACTCGGAGATGACAATATGTAGGATGGCCCAAAAACCGTCGGAGTAGGTGCCGTCGACCGTGGGATGCTGTGCCTCAGGTTCGTCAGACTCCCCCGATCAAGGAATGCCGTTGATTTTAACTTAATGCACTGACTCTACTTCGAGAGTCGGATGAAGCTTATCTCAAAAGTCGCGACAACTGCAGTCTCTCAAAACTTAGAAAAAAAATCACACTGAAGGCCTCGGTACCGCGATTTTTATACTAATCGCCTCCGATTATTCAGATTCGGATTGATGGAATAGGTTTCGTTAGCTAGTACTAGGATTTTCCTTTGCTTTTGGATTGGTCAAGATTTTGGGGGAGGAAAAGATGTTGACAGGAGTAGTATGGGAAAGTATCCTCCAAAATTTTATGATCTTAAAATTTATGGGAAAACACACGTCTCATGCGTCAAGAAGGCGTGCATGCATCGTCGCCACGAGATCACCCAGAATTTACCCCTGAACGTCGCGTGCCGCTTTTTGGATTTTGTAATCACGGATTCGCGAGAATCGTTCGTGATTTAACCATTAATCTTGATCTTATTCGATGTTATGTCGGACACGAGCGTTAATCCGCCGATCTTACGTTTTCAATACATATTTATTATTAATTTAGTCTATCTCGGAGCGACATTCACGAGGAGATACCAGATTCTTCGTTTTAGTTTTTAGTGTAGAAAAAAAGGAAAGAAGAAAAAATTTTAGTATTTCGATGAATTCCAGATCTTCACGAAAGAAAAGAGTCGTGCGAGTCCGCCGGACGTAACATTACATTTACCTTGTTATTATGTTTGTTTGCGAAAGTGCACTGTTCACACTCAAAGGATTGATCGTCGCATGTATCGAAAAACAGTTTTAGCGCAAGATTCTTATCTCAATCACGAAACTCTATTCATATATTGTCAATAATTAGCAGTTCGACATACTTTTCACTACCTGCGGGAATCTTAATGTACCAACACTGGCTCCTATCTGCGATTTTCTTTACCCAATAATAATTGTCCTTTATTGACATTTCTATTCCATTAATGTCTCTTTTTACTCATCGTCCTCGTAACATTTGTCTAATTGTGGGTACACTTTCTGTCGCGCCAGTAAACCAGTCAGAAACGGGCTCTCTGATACTCTCTGAACTTCCATGTTTTTCAACACGTATACCTAATTCTCGATAGGAATTACATCGGCGATATTCACACACCTACCATATGTCTCTCTTTTGCGGATTACCGCGGACATACAGCACATTATTTACATTACAGTCTTCCCACACATTTTCCACGTCTCGCTCACAATACTGTTCACAATAATTTTTCAATGTGTGCAGTGTGAACACTTATTGCACGGAAATATACTCTGCAATTCCTGCAAGATCGACCGCTTAATGCATCAATATAATCGATATCGTGCTTCCTTACAAGATACGTTCTCATAACATTGATGTCAGTCAAACGGATCATGCATGCTGCATATACAGTTAAAGCACCACCCGTTGTATAGTAGCACTGGATCATGCAGTGTTTAGTACGGCCATTCAATGCACAGATTTCTAGAGACGGCACAAATTTCTCTGTGTGATCCGTATCGTGTTTGCTCGAATCAGTAGCATAACTAGTATCGTCGGATAATACTTCTTTGTAGGAATCTTGATCCATTATTTTCTCAAAATTTATTTCCATTTCTTCAAACACTTCATCTGTAATATTCACGAACTGTTCCGGATCCACGTTTTTAATATACTCGACTACGTTGGCTATGTTCTCAACGTTCGCACGATGATTAGCCATACTTTTTCGATCATTCTTATTGCGATCGATTCGTCCGCTTTCCAGGACACCAACTGTAGAACTGAGCGCTTATAACTAATTATATATTTAATTTGTAACTTCTTTGTCTCTTTGCCTATTGAGCCACGCTTTCTTTAAAATAAGTCAGCATCGCAAGCGATTCTAGTTTATATTTTTCACATCTCATTGGTATGTTTATATAAACAGCACCAACGCTTCTCTTAGCGCGTCGCGACATGTCATCGATCTCTTCCCAGAAAATATTGTTATCGACATTTTTTTGAAGAAACTTAAGGGCTGTGGGAACGCAGTATGATATATTTTTCACTGGAGTACCACTTTCATTTTACTGTAAAAGCGGACTGAGAGAAGAGATGGACTGTCAGTATCGAAGAGTCAAACTTTACTTACAATAGGTATATGTATGCCTAATAGAGATCTTCAGAGTCAGTTTGTAAATTTAAACTTTGTAAATTTTTATGCTTTTTAATATTGAGCATCTCAGAAATTAAGCGTTTCCTGTAGCAAGGCTCTTCATCCAAAATTTTAACATTGTCTCATTGAAAATCATGATCATACTGCAGCCTGTGCTCCGTTATGACAGACACCTCTCGATCCGTATCAGCGAGTGTACATTATAATTAACATACAATATCCGTCTTACACATCTCCGTTCCATTAAACTCTGTACATTTCAATTGATTTTCATACTTATACTTGTTTGAATAATTTACACATGATTTTTGGTGAGTTTTAATTACTTGTTAGAATTCCGGTATGTTAATTTGATTGTGTTTATTTTTTCGTAAAAAGACTTTTTTTTATCTTTTTTATCAACTAGAACTTTTTTCAAGAGATATGAAACATTTGACTGTTCAAACGTATGTGAATAATATTTTGAATTCTACATCAAGACTCACCCGAGCTGTTATTATAAGGAATAATGCGGATATTTTCGATAATTAATTTTGTACAGTGATTTTTGTATTATATGTTAATGTCTGAAGAGGGCTCAATCCGATAACCGAAACTTAATGTTTTATATTTAATTTTAAACTGAATTTTTTATTATTTTTTTTATTTTTACTTTTCTTTATTTGTAATTTATTCTTTTTAATTATGTGACAATTTAAAAAATGTGTTTGACTCTTACTTTGTGCTTTATTTACTGTTATTTGTTTTGAATATTAATCATCGGAAAGTACTAGTATATACAGTAGCCAACTCTCTTGATTTTATGTTGGCCAGAATGAAGTGCGCATGCGTAAAATAAATTAGTTGCACCGTTTCATTTTCTCGTTTTCTTATTTATTGCTCTCTCTCTCTCTCTCTCCCTCTCCCTCTCCCCCTCCCCCTCCCCCTCCCCCTCCCTCTCCCCTCTCTCTCTATTTAAATGAGCATTTCTACTTAAACATTTGTCTTTCAAGCATATATGGTTCAAAATAGAAATTTAGAGGGAAGTCTTAAGCGTATTGTCCATTTGATGAAAACTTCCATGTTGTGTGAGAAACAACGAAAGTCTAATCTAATTTTTGTGAAAAAGTAATAAAGTGAAAAAATGAATAAAAGTAACATTGAAAACGAGCAAAAAAGATTTCCTTTTATTTATTGTATTTTAAACTAATTTTTTGGACTTATATGTATATAAATTTATTTTATATATTAGCTTTCTCATAATATTTTTATAGCATATGTTACATATATAGCACATAATACATTTTACATAATATTTCATTACATAATATTATAACATAATATTTCTTTACGACAAATATACATTTTTAAGTTAATTTAATACTTTTCCTAATCTTTCTATAAATTTTCTTTATTTTTCAATATATTTATAATTTATTTTTAATTTCCATAAAGTTTAAATTATTTTATTGCAATAGGTTTATTCGCATCGCATGCTCTAATATGCTTCAAAATGCTCCTATAATAGCTCTTACGTACTTAAATGCATTTGTTAGAATTCGATGCGAAATGAGTTTTGCGAGGAATTTTGACAGAGCCAAAAAAGAATAAAAAGAGAAACAAGTTTAGGTGATAACCGCGGCAATGCTAGATAACTTACTTATTTCACGCAAACGCACTCCATTTTGACTAACAATAACATCAAAAGTGCCGAGAGTTACACTACTGTATATACTGTGCCATCGGATAGTTTTTAGCAGTCAATCGTTGTTTGTTAAAAAGTTATTAAGCAGTAAAGTAAAAAGGTGAGTTTGCCATCTGTAAATATGCAATTTATGCAAAATATTCATTTTATGCAAAACATTCAGTTAAGTATTTTGCATAAATATCCGCAGTCTACTTATAATCCTGCCCTAATCAGCAGATAATGTTTTTGAAAATATTTTTAAAAATATTAAAAAAAACAAGTTCCAATAAAAGACACATTAAACATAATAAAGACTTCACATAAAGTCCCCTCCGACCTCATCCCACTAATAGAGGACTGTTTAACAACCACTTACTTCTCCTATAACAATCAATTTTATGAACAAACTTCAGGAGTGGCAACTTCAGGATGGGCTCTCCTATTTCTTTTGTAATCGCCAACATCTTCATGGAGCATTTTGAGAAAGAGGCCCTCAGAAAAACATTTAAGAAACCAAAAGGTTGGTTCCATTATTGTAGACGACACATTTGTGATATGGAGACACGGTAGAACCGAACTCCGTAAATTCCTTATTTTCCTCAACAATCAACATCCGAATATCCATTTTACTATAGATATAGAGGAAAACGGAAAACTCCTCTTCCTGGATGTTCTTGCCTCTAAGAAAGCTGACGGTACCTTAGGCCATCAAGTGTACAGAAAACCAACACACACACAGATAGATATCTACCGAATCGCACCACTACCCACAGAAACAGTCTGTTACAATCAACTCACTTGTACATAGAGTTTTCATCATCTCTGACAAAGAACATCTACAGACAAAACTCAATCACTTAAAACTAGCCTTACACAAAAACGGACACGACAAAAAAGACATAATCAATAATATAAAACAATCAATAAACATGCAAACAAGACAACGATCTCTGACACACAACCAGTCGAAAGAATTCTATCCATTCTCCCATATGTCAAAGGAACAACAGATCGGATTGGCAGGATATTAAACAAACACAATATCCGAATTATCCTTAAACTACCCAAAAAAATATTATAGGATAAATCTTAAGAAATCCTAAAGATCAAAGACCTCAGCTCCGTAGGAGTATACAAAATTTCCTGCGGACAAGTATACATTGAAGAAACCGGGAGAATGGTCAACCTACAGATAAAAGAATCAACGTGATGAAGCTAAAACACATCACGCAGTCAGCATTATCAGAACACAACACATCAAAACAAGACATCAATACTGTTTGATAAAACAATCACAACATTACTTCATACTTTCCAAGGAAGTATAGAGAAGCCATAGAGATACAAATTTCTAACAATCTAAATAGAGATAATGGCTACAACATAAATAAAATATGGAAAACCATTCTCCTAATTGGTTATTGAAGACTAACCAATTTCTCCCCCCTCCCCTCCTTCCCCCCTCTTCATTCACAATTCTCTTCTTCCCCCCCACTACTCCAACAAGTAGCGTAATATATAAAGAAACGGCCCGGATGAAGTGGACGGCAAGGTTCACGAAACGTTAGCATTTCAAGAATAGATCTGAACACGGAGGAAACACATAACTTTTATATTAAAAAAACTTTTTTAAAAACATCAAAAATAATGGGTTAAGCAGATTCTAAAGCAAAGCCCAAACTCCAATGAAGTCATTAGAGGTCGTTGTTTTCCCAACGCACCGACATGTATTTATATACTATTGTACTTCACCAATATCTCAAGCAACTTGTGATACATATAGTCGCACATTTATGTCAATATTTATGTAACAAATTTGTCGCGATGAAGGGTCTAAGTCTAGTTCTAAGAACTCAATGTTATTTGTTCGTGCAAACTATGTGTTTGAAAATCACTATTTCGTAAGTACAGGTTGCAAAACTTCCGTATGTTGTCACGACTTGACAACTTGTGACATCATGTTACATTAAGTAATGATAAAAAGTATAACAACAAAAAATCCAAAAAAATCAGGGCAAATGAAAGTCAGCGTAATAGTTAATACGCAATCTTAAATCTTTATTCCAGAAAATAGTACATTTTAGTTCACTTTGGAACCATCCTCAGCAATACAATTTCAAAATATCAATCTCTTCATGTGTAAGAAAAAATCATCATCAGATTAACAGATTTGATGTTGTAATCTATTCAAAATATTAAAACAATTATCTTATAAATATTTCGAAACCATTCTCCAATAAGTTACAAATTAACATTAAAAAACTGGTGACTTACCCCAAGACATGGAAGGAATTCGTCTCGACATTGGATCAAAATCAATTAATATTTATTATCACTAAAGAGTATCAAGTTAAAAAACGCATGTTGATCGCAGCTCGAACGAAACATGACTAAGACATTTAATATAATACATAAGACATGTCAACAAGGAAAATAAAAAGACAAAAAAACAATGTCAATACATAAACAATAATTTGTATAAACTGATGATAAAATGTATGTAACTATTTAATGTTTTTTAATAATTGTATATAAGTTAGATGTACACCCTCTGTACCTGAGCGTAAATTGAAACTATTTTGTTGCATGAGTATATGAAGGCACTCAGATATTAAACGTTTATTAAGAAAACGCTTTTCATCTAATATCACGACATTCTCCCAATCAAAGTTATGTTCAAATTCAATCCGATGTTCTGTGATAATCGATTAATTGTTACTATTCCGATTAATATGATTATAATGCTCAGCCTAGATATAGTTTTAAGTTTTCTTCCTGTCTGTCCAACATAAGAGGCATCGCAGGATTTACATGAGATTTTATACACAACATTTTTTTCTCTTTTCTCTTGGGAGAATGTCTTTATGTCTCTTGATTAATTTATTTAATTTATTTAATAAACATTTATGTAATAAACATTTAAAAAATATATCTTTAAACCTTTATTTCAAATGAATAATTAATGTAAAATAAACATTTAATAAATAAACATTTAATAAACATTTAAAAAATGTTTT
>NW_017304472.1:193587-195657 GCF_001594115.1 Trachymyrmex septentrionalis | reverse complement strand
AGTTAAAATTGTAGCATCTGGGTTTTATTTTTTTATTTGATACATTAATTTTTTTTGAAGAGTAATTGCGACAGAGAATTAAAGTTGCCATTACTTAGGTTGGAATTTAATGAACGTTAAATAAACGTTTAAAAAATATTTTTTCAAACCATTATTTCAAATAAAAAATAAATTCAAAATAAATATTAAATAAACGTATAAACAATGTTTTTTTAATCATTTATTTCAAATAAAAAATTATAATGTAAAATAATGTTTAATAAACATTAAATAAACGTTAAATTAAAGAATTTTGAAAAAAAATTGTGAAAATGTAAAATTAATGAGAAATAAACGTTTAAAACGCATTTAAAAAACATTGTCTGCTAATTGAGACGAGGTCCCAGGTTCAAAAGTTGATAAGTGAAAAAGATTAAAATATAATTAAAAAATTAGAATTAATTAATAAAATTAGTTATTTGGGTGTAGGCACTGTTGATAAAAAAATTAATAAGAAAAAGATTCTACATTGTTATTTTTTCCAATTATGTCCAAATAATTTTAACATTAAAAAAACATTTCTAAACATGTTTTTAAAAACGTTAAAAATAATGGAATAGTTCCTTCTTTTTACATTAGAAAACGTTTATTTAAACGTTAAAAGAATGTTTTTTGAACGTTATAAAAATGTTTTATAAACATTTTCTTCAAACTTTTTTAAAACATTTTAATAATGTTTAAAAATCATTATTTTCAACATTTAAATAAACATTCTTTTAATGAAAAAAGAGGGAACTATCCCATTATACACGTATTTAAACATTTTTAAATACGTTTTTAGAAACGTTTTTCAAATATTTTTAAAAACATGTTTTTGTTACTTGAATTGTAAAATTAATAGCTTGTAATGACTAATCTTTTATCAATACTGCGGTAACATAAATTAGGAACTAGTTAAACTAGAAAAAAAAGTGTATGAAAGGGGTGTAACGATAGGCCTCGTTTCCAGTGATCGCGTCACGTGTCGCGTCGTGAGAAAAAGAGAAGGGGAAGTAAGAAAGGGAGAGAGGAAGGAAGGGAGAAGAAGAGGGGAGGGAAGGGGGAGAGAGAGAGAGAGAGTGAGAGTGAGAGAGAAATTATGCTTATATACACAGATGAGGGGGGGGGGTATTGTTAAGGTGTCATTATATGGAAGTATCAAGCATTAAAGATCAAGCATTATGAGTTTGTTATTTACTAAAAATAAATCACATGATTAAAATTTATGAATAGCATGTAGCATGATCTCGATGCTCAACGCTCAACGCTTATAAAAGTACCTTTATAGAAGCATCTTTGTACCATAGAAGCACCTTTAGTATCTGCGTTTGCAGTATGCTGTTAAACTCATATTACATTATATATTGGAAACTGAGAATTGCAATAAATTAGAGATTAAAATTTGACTAATTAGATAATTTTAATTATAACTCATTTTGTTTTAATTTGCTGAATTTGAATCTTCAATTCGTAATCCTTAATCTCCAATCATGGATATATAGTATAGATATAGATACCCATAACTGGAGATTAAGGATTACGAAGCGAAGTTTAAAATTTAGCAAATTAGAACAAAATGAATTATAATTAGAATTACCAACTAGTATAACTCCGGACTTTAACATCACTGCTTGTGATATGCGCAATTATGTTTCCCATAAAAAAGACACTAAAAAGAATTCAATATAAAGTCATTCTTAGATCATCTGAGATTTTTTGTCATGATCGAAAAATGACAAATTTGTTCAATATGACGTCAAATTGACATTATTTTGATTTTCTTGTTCTCCTTGGGCAGTAAGAAATGGCAATAAAATCGATGTCGATTTGATTTCCACATTGAATTGACATCAATTTAATGTAGATTTTATTTCTCACTGGGTATATTTCATCGAGCTACACAAGTTTGTTTTATTAAAAATTAGAAAAGAATTTTCCGAAGAAAAATGCTGTATCATACTGTGCATAATATATAATATTAATATACTGTATAATTAATATATTTGTATAATTAACGTCAAAGCGGAATATGTCATTTATAAGTATTTTCTT
>NW_017304472.1:187977-189586 GCF_001594115.1 Trachymyrmex septentrionalis | reverse complement strand
CCACTTTTAACTGTCGAATCTTTCAGTTCACTATTAAAATCTGACATTTCATGCCACTACCCTATGAGGGTGGCATGAAACGAAAACCAACCATACACTCAATGCACCAGCACCGCACCTGGGAGTCACTATATTCTGACTTATGGTGTGAGAGAACTTCTACCGCTTAGCCCAAATGTGCGCGCAATCACATACACGTCCGAACTCGACGAGCGCCAGTGCACGACTCGATATGATTATATATTACAAAAAAATATTTATAAATTCTATATGAATACGAGTACAAATATATAATTGAATGTTATATGGTTAATATAATCAAATGTTTTGTTAAAAAATGTTTTAACAATAAAGGTATTGTAACTAAATATCAACTACATTTCTAATTGAAGTTTCATTATTTTATCAACAGAAGCGCTATGGCTTTAAAAGGAATCAAGGTTGTAGAGTTAGCTGGACTTGCTCCGGGACCCTTCTGCGGAATGATTTTGGCAGAATTTGGGGCATCTGTTATCAGAGTGGATAAGGTAATTAGAAGTAAATTTTATCAGAATACTCTCTATAAAAATTTATATATTTAAAATGTAAATAATAGGGAGCGTACAGCCACAGCATATTTTAAGCGAAAATTATATATTTAAAATTATGTTATAATAAAGTAAATGTTTCGTTCAAGATTTGATCATCATCAGTACATTAAAATATAAAGATGTTACATAAATTAAAGAATATTGATAATAAAAGCTAGTCAAGAACTGATGGTGAAACAATTTTACATTCACTTATGAAATAAGTTAATAGAGTTGTAAGTCCAGAATTAAACATAATAAATTTTGCAATCGCTTAAATAGATTTCTATTGCGTTAAGAATTCCTTATTACTAGAAGCTGTGTGACTTTGTGTGAGAAGTACGAAATTGTCAGATTCTAATTAAAATTAAAAAAGAAAACCATTTTTCTAATATTACTTTACAATATATTATTAATAGTAAGAATCGATTAAATTTAATAGTCAAAATTTAATAGTCGCTTACCATGTATTTTGTGGTTAAGTTATTGCAAGTGTAATTCGGAATTAATAGTGTAAATTAACGACAAGTCTTGGAAAACTTTTGGTAAGAATTATTACTGATAAAAATGTGATGACACGTAGCTAGTGACAGTCTTTATACATTGTGTAAAGAAAGGAGAGAGAAGAAAAGTAGAAGGAGATATTCTATTGGTGAATAGAGGGGCTTTTATGTTTTTTCAATGATTGATAGATATATTTCAGGAAAACATTTCTGTATCACTCTGTTTATTTAAACCTATTTTTTGTTTTTTGATACGTATCATCTCAGAGATTATCCCTTTATGATAAGATTGTTCAGAATCTAGAATGATAGTATTTTTCAATCGTATGATTGTGATCTAGTTTGTGAACTAATAACAGACAAAGTATTAGATGGTTTTTAAAATTATTTTTATGTTTTTTTAAATGCATCTTCAGTTTCCTTTTTATCTGTCATACATATAAATAGTTGCAATCGAGACAATTTATCTTATACACAACATTTGAATGATTTTCTTATTTAATTTTATTTTTGCCTATTGTTACGTCCAAACTCCGG
>NW_017304472.1:186996-187701 GCF_001594115.1 Trachymyrmex septentrionalis | reverse complement strand
GACAAGTCTTGGAAAACTTTTGGTAAGAATTATTACTGATAAAAATGTGATGACACGTAGCTAGTGACAGTCTTTATACATTGTGTAAAGAAAGGAGAGAGAAGAAAAGTAGAAGGAGATATTCTATTGGTGAATAGAGGGGCTTTTATGTTTTTTCAATGATTGATAGATATATTTCAGGAAAACATTTCTGTATCACTCTGTTTATTTAAACCTATTTTTTGTTTTTTGATACGTATCATCTCAGAGATTATCCCTTTATGATAAGATTGTTCAGAATCTAGAATGATAGTATTTTTCAATCGTATGATTGTGATCTAGTTTGTGAACTAATAACAGACAAAGTATTAGATGGTTTTTAAAATTATTTTTATGTTTTTTTAAATGCATCTTCAGTTTCCTTTTTATCTGTCATACATATAAATAGTTGCAATCGAGACAATTTATCTTATACACAACATTTGAATGATTTTCTTATTTAATTTTATTTTTGCCTATTGTTACGTCCAAACTCCGGAAAAATGGATTTAGAGAGAGAGAGAGAAGGGAGTAGAAAAGGATGGAGCGTGGAAGGACGGTCAGACTCTAGTCTCGCAGGTATTTGCCTGGAAGCAAACACCGGCGAGTCGAACGCACCCTTTTTTTTGTTGCCCGCTTCGGAATATGGGTCAACGTCTCGTGAAGACGCTATGACGCCTGTTTCCT
>NW_017304472.1:186400-186745 GCF_001594115.1 Trachymyrmex septentrionalis | reverse complement strand
TATTCTATAGCGGCTACAGTATTATCTTATTCTACTATAATAGCTATACATTGTACTCGTATGTGACCGTGTTAGAGAGGGAATCGGCTAGGTTTGGCTTAACATATTTCAATGAGGGAAACGGAGGAAGGGAGGAAAAGATTATTGAAGAATTTGACTGGAACTAGGATTGCATTGGTGGAATTCGGAAGGAATACGGGGATACTGGAGGTTGAGGCTTGACCAGTGATGGCATTGCGGATTTCCTGAGGATCGAAATAATGAGGGCCGATTGTGTAGGCCCCCTGAGGGATGGATGCGGTTGTAACCCGCGGGAATTGGGAGATGAGTGACTCAAGGGTGTCA
>NW_017304472.1:181091-185555 GCF_001594115.1 Trachymyrmex septentrionalis | reverse complement strand
AATTGATGAGCAACACGTGAAGAAAATCAAGGAATTGGTGCTCGAAAATCGTCGATTGACAATTAGAGACCTTGTCGATATGGTTGGCATTTCATTTGGTTCAGTTCAAACAATTTTGAAGGATCACTTGGGCCTCACGATAATGCGCCGTCTCACACGGCATTGATTCTTCGTGAGTTTTTCGCCAAAAATTCCACTCATATCGTTCCGCAACCGCCTTATTCACCTGACTTAGCTCCGTGTGACTTTTGGCTATTTCCCAAACTCAAAAGACCGCTCCGGGGACACCGCTTTGAATCTATTGAAGAGATTCAACGTGAATCGCTGCGCGCTTTGAAGGCTATACCGGGAAACGACTTTTTGGCATGCTTCGAGGCATGGAAAAAACGTTGGCATAAGTGCATTGTATCGGAGGGGGATTACTTTGAAGGGGATCAAATTGATTTGGATGAATAAATAAAGATTTTTTATTTTATAACAAAATTCACCTTACTTTTTGATCACACCTCGTATATATATACATATGTGTGTGTGTGTGGATGGGACTTACTATTGTTCTGCGGATGTGGGGCGGATCAAGCAGGCGAAATTGGTGGTCCCAGCACCACACGGGAGGTTGCCACTCGGATGTGGAGACTCTGGTCACTTTTGTTCAAGTCCCAAGGAGATGGAGTTGAACGAGAACGGTTCTAATTGCAAACCGGCAGAGTTTAGTTTGAAAATTTGACAAATAATACTGGCAACCGATCACTACTATCTTCTGACTGCTGACTGCCGAATGCCGTTCCTCGTGGAGGGCCTTTCCTTTTATACTGGCAAGTTAGAGGTGCCGAGAGCAGAGCACACGTGTGCTGCTGGGCCAATCCAGGATTAGGGATATCGGTTATAAAATGGGATACAGGAGTATGTGTCTAAGACAACTTTCGTCATCGACCATTTGCCGGATGTCCAATAGGTTCGAGTCACATGTCATTTATTGCTCACAGCTGCTGTTACATTTTACAATCCTAATCTATTTGTTCTTCCCGTTCCTCGGGATAAAGTTCACCTATTTGGCTCTTGGTTCCAACATCTAACCCAACGGTTCTGTCTCGAATGAGTTATTAGTTTAAAATATGTTCATTTATTATTCTCAGCTGCTGTTTCATTTTATAATCCTAATCTATTTGTTCTTCCCGTCCCTCGGGATAAGATTCGCCTATTTGGCACTTGGTTCCAATATCTAACCCAACGGTTCTGTCCCAAATGGGTTATTAGTTTAAAATGTTATTTGGCTCGTCGCTACCGTAATGGAAGGTCTACTGGTCACTAATTTTTTGTGATGACGAAAGTTTCTAGTCGAAGAAAAGAACCGTGGAGTCCGGACGTAACACTATTTTAATGAAGGTATTCAAACAATTCGTCGGTTTGTGAGTGATATTGAAGTAAAATTTTTGTGTAATGGATTTAAATTTTTCTGAAATTTTGTCCGATTACTACACTTTTTTTGTGTTCTAAAGTATGATTTGATTAACATTTCAAGTATCTACGAGGATTAGGCTTCTAATAATTGTCAAAATAATTGGCCTCCATTCTTTATTAATAGTCTTACATCGAAAAAATTTATTCTTCTATCATCACTATATTCAACACTAAATTTAATTCTTTTATGGTATACGAGGTCTGGCTATTAAATAACGAGACTGCGCGCGCAGAAGGCGTCCTAGAGGGGTAGGGTGGGAAACGAATGCAGCGTTGGATAGCTGGAAGTGTCTACTATTCCAGTACGAAAACACGTTTTTGTCGCAGTAGTAGTATTTTTTCTATAGAGGTTAGAAACGAACTTGTTTTTTTCTCGTGCCGATAACAATGTGTGACGAAAAACACGAGCAACGGATCAATGTGAAATTTCTCGTTAAATTAAAAAAAACTCCGACTGAGTGCTATAAGTTGTTGAAAGAGGCCTATGGTGAGAATTCTCTATCTCGTGCGCGTGTTTTCGAATGGTATAAACGGTTTTCTGAAGGCCGAGAGAGCACCGAAGATGACCAACGTCCAGGTCGACCTGTCTCTGTTTCAACTCCGCAAACAGTGACCAAAATCAATGAAATTGTGCGCGGAGATCGTCGTATGAGCATTCGGATGATTGCTGAGACTGTAAACGCCGATAAAGAAACTGTCAGAAAAATTTTACATGACGAATTAAACATGAAGAAAGTCTGTGCGAAGTTGGTCCCAAAAAATTTGACCCCTGACCAAAAGCTCGTCCGTCAACAGATCTGCTCAGATTTTCTTGAGAGGTTAGATGAAGAGCCTGAATTGATGGAAAACATCATCACTTGCGATGAAACCTGGATATTCCAATACGATGTTGAAACTAAGCGGCAATCCATGCACTGGAAAACTCCTGCATCGCCAAGAATGAAAAAAGCAAGGATGTCGAAATCAAAATTTAAAGCCATGCTAATCGTTTTTTTCGACATCAACGGCATCGTGATGACTGAATGGGTTCCAGAGGGTCAAACTGTAAACCAAACTTACTATTTGACAGTTTTGGCAACACTGCGAGAGCGAGTTCGTAAGAAACGGCCGGAGTTGTGGAAAAACAAGTCGTGGATCTTGCACCAGGACAACACACCTGCCCATAACGCGCTGTCTGTGAAGCGTTATTTAGCCGCTAGAGGCACTCCAGTGCTCGAACACGCGCCGTACTCGCCTGATTTAGCACCCTGTGACTTTTTCCTGTTTCCGAAGATCAAGTCTGCCTTAAAAGGAACCCGGTTCGAGTCGATGGAAAAGGTGAAGCGAAAATCGGCGGAGCTCCTAAATGCTCTTACAAAAGAAGACTTCCAGCATTGCTTTGACCAATGGAAAAAAGGAATGGATCGGTGTGTGGCGAGGGGAGGGGAGTACATTGAAGGGGAGCATTCAATTGTAGAATAATTTTTAAAATAAAACTCTTTTTCATAAGCAGTCTCGTTATTTAATAGCCAGACCTCGTAAATTAAAAGAACATAGAATTGTATTCATTTGAGTTTATTCTTTTGGAGCTGCCATAATAATGTCGTCAATAGCGATAATAGAATATGTGTAGTTAGTGTCTTAAAGATGTTAAGTTCCAAGTCTTATATTACAACGTCAGCTAAAATTGGAGAGAGAGGAGATCCCTCTTTCTCCAACTATCAACAACAGGATTAAAGCATTGTCTTTTAAAAATAATTTCAAAAATATCAAGGAATGTAAAGATAGGGTCAGCTCGGATTCCACTGAAATTACCAAAAAATATTTCACCATTCCGTACTTTCATAAAATTTCAAAAAAACTTTAAATTCATTACATTAAAATTTTACTTCAATACTACTCACAAACTGACGAATTGTTTGAATATCTTTATTAAAAAACAGACAAAAGATAAAATTAAAAAAGAAGATCACTCAAATGTTGTGTATAAGATAAACTGTCTCGATTGCAACTATTCATATGTAGGACAGATAAAAAGGAAATTAAAGACGCATTTAAAAAAATATAAAAATAATTTTAAAAAACCATCTAATACTTTGTCTGTTATTTCTTATCACAAACTAGATCAGAATCATACGATTGATTGGGAAAATACTATATCATTCTAGATTCCAAACAATCTTATCATAAAAAGATAGTCTCCGAGATGATACATATCAAAAGACAAAAAATGGGTTTAAATAAAGAGTGATACAGAAATGCTTTTCTGAAATCTATCTACCAATTGAAAAAGATAAAAACCCCTCTATTCCAATAGAATATCCCTTTCTACTTTTCTTCTCTCTCCTTTCTTTACACAATGTATAAAGACTGTCACTAGCTACGTGTCATCACATTTTTATCAGTAATAATTCTTACCAAAAGTTTTCCAAGACTTGTCGTTAATTTACACTATTAACAGTATTTACACTATTATCTCCGAATTACACTTGCGATAACTTGTGTCACAAAATACATGCTAACGATTTTGACTATTAAATTTAATCGATTCTTACTATTACCAATATATTGTAAAGTAATATTAGAAAAATGGTTTTCTTTTTTAATTTTAACTAGAATCTGGCAATTCCGTACTTCTCACATAGCTTCTAGTAATAAGGAATTCTTAACGCAATAGAAATCTATTTCATAAGCGATTGCAAGATTCAATTCTGGACAATTCTTACAACTCTGTTAATTCGTTTCATAAACAAATGTAAAATTGTTTCTCCATCAGTTTTTGACTAGTTTTTATTGCCAATATTCTTTAATTTATGTAATATCTTTATATTTTAATGTACTGATGATGATCAAATCGAAACTTGATCAAAACATCTACTTTGTTATAATATAATTTTAAATATATGACTTTCGCTTAAAATATCTAGTGCTGTGGCTATATGCTTCCTATTATTTTGTATTTTTAAGCTATTTCTAAAAGTTTAAATTTATATATTCAGTATATTTGTATTATAGTTTATATAT
>NW_017304472.1:170418-180459 GCF_001594115.1 Trachymyrmex septentrionalis | reverse complement strand
CAAATAAAACCTTGTTCAAGAAATAAGTGGTGTCAATTCCCTTTAAACACCACTGCAATTCACGCATCTTGTAATCACTTTCCTTTTCTTCCGTAATGACGCATTTCGAGACATTCGCACATCAGCTCCGTTAGTTTTACAGTTCTTGCCTATTTCTTGCATCAAAGATCGCAAGTTTTTTCAAACTGTGCAAGGACCTTTTTTCACGTTCGGTTTCACTTACTTGATAAGCACCGAAAATAATGGACAATACATCTTATAGATACTTTTTAAGTTCCATCACAACATATTTCATATAAATCTTTTTAATTTACTCAATATTGTTTTATACTTAACTGCAATATTATATGAGATTGAGATAAGCACTTTCTTAGTTATAACTTACAATTTAATGCTAACTTTATGTAATTTTAATTCTTAATAACTTTATTAGAACGCAATCACTTGTTAACCAGAAGAAGACAGGCAACTTCTTTGTACGATGTTTGTGCTTTTCTTACTTTTCGACTGGATAGAAAATATTATTTGTTAACATATCAATTATGTATTTGCTGAAGATGGCTAAAACCGATAGTGAAAACATTCAAACTAACATCTTTTAACACACATTATATTATTAATAATTATATAAGTGTAGATTGCCTATCTCTTACCGCGCTAACTCCGAAATAGCCTCCTTCTGTACTATATTTAAAAAAAAATACATCTTAACGCAACACGACAATAGTTAAGATATTAATTAAATATTGCAAAAATATAAAGAATAAGCCAAATAGACAATTTTATTTGATTTTATTTATATTTCCAATGCATTAAAAATTAATATAAGATAACGTAATAAAGCAACATAATAAAATTATATATTATGTAATTTAATTAATATCATGACTTATTTCGAGCTTTTTAAACAGATGATTTAAAAAATTAAATATTTTAATAAACAAGAATATATTAGTTTAAAATACAAAGATATAGACGTTTCAGTGTTTACAAAGCCTTCTTTTCAGTAATAAATAATAATATAATGATTCTCCTAACGATTCTCTTAACAATTATTCCAATCGTACTTATTATATCTGTGTTGCATAACAACTGCTAGTCTCGGGGAAGGAAAATTAGTTGCAGTAGTGATCCCCGGAGTGGGTGGGTCCCAATCACCACGACACAGCGCGTCCTCGGGCTGCGGATAGAGGAAAAGCCTCGCTATCTCGGTTGAGGATAGAGGTTAGCTGCGAATAAATTGAATAAGCAGTCGCGGACAGCCGATTGGAATGGTCCTCCTGTTTGGGGGTTGGGCGTGGGTTTGATAGGCTCACACCGTGAAACGACTTTATCTAGAAACAACCAAAACTCGCCATGGATTCTTCTGGGGTAAAATTTTCCGGAGGTAAACTAGTCCCCCGTTCGGATCTCCGGGTGGGGACTACCTCGGGGAACTCATGTCGTATAAAGTCAAAACACGGGAGAGACATCAAAGTGGGTACGTGGAACGTCCGAAGTCTTTACAGACCTGGGGCGTTTCAATCGATGGTCGGGGAGGTCGAAAAGTACGGGGTAGAAGTTGTTGCGTTGCAAGAAACAAGATGGGCCGGGGAAGGTTCGCTTAATGCGGGTTCGTACACGCTTCACTATGAAGGGTCGGAGATCCATAGTCTTGGCATCGGTTTTATGATTAATAGGAAAATCTTATCCGCGGTAAAAGACATTAAATTTATAAACGAAAGATTAGGATTGCTCGTTGTGCAGGGCCGATGGTACAAGATCGCGATAATCAACGTACACGCGCCGACGGAAGATAAAGATGGCGAAATTAAAGACGGGTTCTACGAAGAACTCGAACACCTCGTGGATCAATTACCGAACGATTACATGAAAATAGTCGTGGGAGATTTTAACGCGAAAATCGGGAAAGAGGACATTTTTAGACCAACGATCGGGCTCGAAAGTTTGCACGAGGAAAGTAACGATAACGGAGTGAGGGTAATTAACTTTGCGACCGGCAAAAATCTTATCGTCAAAAGCACGTATTTTAAACACAAAAATATCCATAAACAAACTTGGATTTCCCCGGATGGAGGCACGCGTAACCAAATTGATCACGTTCTTGCAGATAAACGGCGTCACACGAACGTACTCGATGTCAGGTCTTATAGGGGGGCGGATTGCGACTCGGATCACCTCTTTGTAATTGCCAAAATCAGGGAACGTCTTTCGCTAAACAAAACTAACGGGCAGTTGTTTGGAACTAAACGTCTAAATGTACAAGGTTTGATCGAGGGAGAAAACGGAATAAAATACGCGGTCGAAGTAACGAATAGACTCGCGGCTTCAAAGGAAATAGATGAATCGGATGATAACACGGTTGATAAACACTGGGAAAACGTACGAGACGCGATAGTAAAATCGGCGGAGGCCACGGTTGGTTTTTGTAAAAGGAACAAAAACAAGCCGTGGTTTGACGAAGAATGCGTAAAAATTGTTAAAGTACGAAACGAAGCGCGCATCACGTGGTTGGCTCAAAATACGAAGGAAACTCGGGATCAGTTTCTTAATATTAAGCAAGAGGCTCATAATGTTTAAAATTAAGAAGCGTCAATACTTAAAACGTAAAATTGAAGAAATAGATGAAAATTGTAAAAGCAGTAACGTACGAGGCATGTACATGGAGATAAATAATTTTAGAAAGGGATTCCAAGCTAGGACGCAAATGGTGAAAGATGAGAACGATAATTTAATTACGGATACAACGGCAGTTTTAAACACATGGAAAAATTATTTTGATCGGTTATTGAATGTCGAATCTGAAAACGACCGGGAAATAGAGAATTTTGAGTATCACACGGCTGAACCTAGGATTAACGAACCGACAATTTCAGAAGTAGAAAGCGCGATTAAAAAATTAAAAAATCACAAAGCACCGGGTAATGACTTGATTCCGGCGGAACTGATTAAATGGGGGGGAAGTAGATTGAAGAAATAAATTCAGAAATTAATTATCTTAATATGGAATAAAGAAGCATTGCCGGAACAATGGAAAGATTCAATTATAATCCCGATTTTCAAAAAGGGGGACAAAATGAGTTGTAATAATTACCGGGGTATCTCACTTTTACCTACATGCTATAAAATTCTGTCGAATATTTTATTAATGAGGCTTGTACCATATGCAGATGAGATAATTGGAGATCATCAATGCGGCTTTAGGAGAAATAGATCGACTGCGGACCAAATCTTTACTATTCGGCAAATCTTGGAGAAAAAATGGGAATTCGACCAACCGGTACATCAACTTTATATTGATTTCAAAAAAGCGTATAATTCGATAAAACGGGAGAGAATGTATGAAATTTTAACTCGGTGGGGGATACCCAAAAAATTGGCTAACTTAGTCCAAGTTTGTTTAAAAGATACCAGAGGTAGAGTAAGAATAGGTAATCAAATGTCGGAAACTTTTAATATTCATAGCGGATTAAAGCAGGGGGATGCATTGTCACCTCTTCTGTTTAATCTAGTATTGGAATATGCTATTAAAGAAATGCAGAAGAGTAATGATGGTTTGCAGTTGAACGGTACAACACAAATATTAACATATGCGGACGATATTGCTTTGTTGGGAGATAATAAAGAAACACTAATAAATAACGCTAAAATTCTATTAGATAAAACGAAAGAACTGGGGCTGCAAATAAACGTTGAAAAAACTAAATATATGGTCACTGATAGAATTCAGAATATTCATAATAACGGAAACCTGGTCGTCTGTGATAAAATTTTTGAACGGGTTAGCAATTTTAAGTATTTAGGATCGATTTTAAACCAAACTAATGAAATAAGAGAAGAGCTCAAGAGAAGAATTAATTTGGGGAATGCGTGCTTCTATTCGGTTAAGAAACTACTCGGTTCGCGGATATTGTCTAGGCGCTTAAAAATTAGAATTTACAGAACGATTATTTTACCGGTAGTCCTTTATGGCAGCGAAGCGTGGTCACTTACATTACAAGACGAGAAAAGATTTAGGGCTTTCGAAAATAAAGTACTTCGAAAAATCATCGGGGCAAAACGCGATGAGGAAACAGGCGAATGGAGAAAATTACACAACGCAGAATTACATCAATTATATAATAGTCCGGATATTATTAATGTCATAAAATCGCGTCGATTAAGATGGGCAGGTCACGCGGCGCGTATGGATGACAATCGAACTGCATATAAAATACTAATTGGTAAACCGGATGGGAAAAGACCATTGGATAGACCAAGACGTAGATGGGAAGATAATATTAGAATGGACCGTAACGAAATGGGGTACGAGGGTCACAAATGGAGGGACTTGCTCAGGGACGGGAACAGTGGCGGGATTTGGTATTTGCGGCAATAAGCTTTCGAGTTCCTAACGCCTAATAATAATAATAATAGTACTTATTATATAATAACAGAGACGTAGTGTATAAATCTAATATTAATAGTCAGTTGAGCATGTATTTCAAGATATTAAGATGAGAAGAAAAAAGATGTTTTTCTCTCAATAAATTGTTCCATAACGTGCAAGAATAGAAATATTTTACCAAATTCATCGATTGTTATCGAGAATCTACTTTTGTCACATATTTAAATCAGAACAGTCGATTCGAAAAGTTTTTTTATACGGTTATTCTATTATATTTTGTAGAATTATTTGATAAATTGTAAAAAACACATTGATAAAAATAAAATGTAAATAAATGTAAAACATTTATAATAGATTTATAACTTACATTAATTCATATAAAATAACCTATTGAATTCATCTCAAATGAACTAACAATATGTATGTTAAACTATTAAAAGTGTAATTTAGTTTTGAGGATTTTTTTCTCAAAAACTGTTTTATTTGAACAAGATAATCAACAAATAATCAAAATATTTTCCTTCCTTTTTGTATAACTTTTTCCTTTCTTTCTGGCAAAAGATGGATTCCGACAATAAAAAGATACTCCTTTGGAGTTGATCCAATTTTCAACAAATTTTCGCACATTTTCAAAATTATGAAAGTGTGTATCTTTTAGAGCATCGATCGGGATAAGTGAAAATCAGATGGAATAATGTCTAGGGAATACGCGGGGTGCGGAATACTTCCCATTCCAGTTCTAACAGCGGTTGCTTCACTGATAATGCAACATTGATATGAGGTCAATCATTATCGTGAAGAAGGATTATTTTATGTCGTTTACTCGCAATTGGAGATCGTTTTTGGTCTAAATCTAAATTTTGCTTCAATTTATATAATTGTTGTTGATAACAATCAATGGTGATAATTTCTTTCGGATTTAATATTTCATAGTATACAACATTTTCTTGATCCCATCAAATACACAGCAATATCTTTGAACCGTGAATATTACGCTCGAAATGAATGTTGCTGGTTGATCTCGTATTAACCCATGATTTTTTTCGTTTCGGATTATCAAAATAGATCCATTTTTCATTCCCAGTAACAATTCGATACAAAAAATTCTTCTTTTTTTTTGGTCTGGGGATCAACAAAACGCAAATATTCAATCGGTATACAATGGCATTTTTCTATAATTGATGTGGAACTCATTTTTCTTCTTTGTGAATCTTGTTAGGTAAATAAATTATTTTTAGTTTATATAATCATAGGCCTCTACGTTGGTAATGTCATTAGTTTTTACTAGCTTAACTGTAGGTTAACAATTCTGTTACTACGCCATCTCTTGTTATTTCTTCGCCAGCTATGTGCATCTTCAGTGTGTGTACTGGCGCTTTTACTTTTCTCTTATAGAAATAAAGTTATGTGCATTGTGTTACTTGCGTAAGTGCATTGTTATAATTATTTTATATCCACGCCCAAATCTTTCCTCTTATGTAAACGTTTAGTAACTATTCTACGGTCATAACGGTTGCAATACTTTTTTTTAATTTCGAGTTTCAGAACACACAAATATTACGAGGATGCGAACCTCTGCATCTAGTGAGCTGCATTGAGAGTTACAATACCTGTCGTATAGTATATCAAGTGTATTAGAGACATATAGTATAGTTATACATGAATACAATGTCTCAATATATAATTTTATTTTATAAAATTATTACCGTTAAATTATAGAATTTTTTATTATTACAAAAATTTAAGATCGCTAACGATTAACTAATAATAAAATTAATAACATTGAAATTGAATTAATATTAGGTTGAGTAAAAAGTTATCGCGTATTTTTTAGCTCAAAGTTGTATATACAATATCTTCGTCAATAATGAATGAAATTCAAATTTAAAAAAAGGGTTTTAAAGCTTGAAATCTCTACTTTTAAAAGCTTATCACATTTTTTAAGTTTATATGAGTTTGATAATTTTTACATACCAAAAACTACGAGCTGAAAAAGACGAAAAATTTTCTTCTCACTTTGTGGATTTGTAACGTGTCCAAAACGAATTTGAGAAAATTTTCGATTACCTATCGTGAAAGCTTGATACTTTCCCTACAAAATCGTTTTTTTTTAAAATTCCTACGACTTTTGATTACTGAGTTATCGCGGATTAAATAAAAGAATTATTTTGACTTTAATTGCTCATAACTCCATTAAAAATTGTCGTATCGTATAATTTAAAAAAGAGATTTTTAAAGCTGAAACTTTACTCTATCAAGATATATTTACTCGTATATTGTTGGTAAGAAAGTAATTGCGGTTTTTACTGATAGATGTTTTTTAAAAAAACGCGATGACTTTTTACTTAACCTATTACATTAATTTAACATATTTAACATGAAATATTTAACATGAAATACATAGGAATATATCAGAAGACGGTAGTGGCTCGGCGCTAAGGAAACGCGTAGCGTTCACACGCGAGACACTGCCGGATATCCTTATGGCAAGCGGTAAGTTTTCCGAGATCACGATTATTATATCTCAATGACAGCTATGCCGATCAAATTCTATGTATGGTCAATTGATAGTGTGAACCCGAATTGTGTAATAAAAGTGCGTTAATTTTTTTTCTATTTGCCCGAGTGGAGGTATTGCAATAAATTTTGTTGAAATTTTAATTTAAGAATCGTTATTGTCAACGTCGTCTGCCTGGCCCACTGGATTATGTCTCGAACTTCAGTCGATAGATGGCAATCTCAATCTCTACTTTACTCTATAATAATTTTTTAACGGACAATGATTAACTGCTAAAACTGTCCGATGGTCACTCAGGGTCATGACCTTGATAATATATGTCAAGATCGTTCTATTTTTTTTAATAACTTTATAATGTGTGATGGGTTACTGCTACAACCTTCCGAAGGTTGTTTAGTGTGATGATCTTCATAATGTGTGGACAGATCAAAGTCAGCGAAAGTGAACTGTTCATTTCAAATTTTACAATAATATCTTCTTAATAAGCAACGGTCGACAACTGCTACAAATATCCCATGGTCACTCAGGATTATGATCTTGACAATATGAGTCAAAGTCATTTTTTTTTATAACTTTGTAGTAGATGATCACTCATGGTTATACCCTTGACAATATATGTCAAGGTCCTTTTATTTTTTTTTTATAACTTTGTAATGTGTAATGGGTTACTGCTACAACCTTTCGAAAGTTTTTCCGTGTGATGAAATCATAATGTGTGGGAGAATCAAGCTCATTGAAGGTAAATTGCCTGTTTTAATTTTAATAAATTCTCAATAATCAACGAGCGACTACCAGACAGTCCCTCCGACAGTCACTCAGGGTCATTACCTTGACAATATATGTCAAGGTCAACATTATCGAAATTGAATTCGCTATTTTATTTTTAATAACTTTGTAACGTGCAACGGACAACTACTACAACCATCAACTGCATCAATCGAAGGTTATTCGGTGTGATGACGTATAGGAGAGTCATCGGACATGAATTGTCTATTTTAATTTTAATAAATAACAATAAATGAACGGCGAAGTAAGAGTCAATGCATTTCTTTAAAAATCACATAATTAAAAGCATAAATTGAAAGTACAGAAAAGATTAAAAAAAGAAGAAAAGATGTACTAGTATACTAAGAAATAATAAAGGTGAAAAATAACATATAACATTACAAGTTTCTAAGCTACCGGATTGAGCCCTCTTTTGACGTTAAAACATAATGAAAATAGAATTAAAAAATAATTATCGCAAATGTTCGCAAATTAAGAATACACGTAGTTCGGTTGAGTCTCGATGTAGAACTCGACAATATTACGTTCAATTGAACAATCAAAAATGTGTCATATCTCTTAGCAAAGTTCTAGTTGATCAAAAAGAAAAAGATCCCTTATGAACAAAAAGTAAACTTAAATAAATTAACAACCGTAATTATGATAAGAAGTAAAAATTCACCAATAAACATACGAGGGTGGTCCCAGAAGTACCCGACCTAACAAAGAAAACACAAAAAATTTGGGAAAAAATATCTTTATTTCTCAACACATTGTCTCCTTTTAGCTCGATACACTTTTCCCAGCGATGTTCAATAGCTTCGATGGCCTGTTTATAGTAAGAACCGTTGAACTCCTCAAAATAGCCATTAACCGCAGACTCCACCTCTTCATTGTTGGTAAATCTTCTACCACCGAGCCATTTTTTCAAGTTTGGAAAGAGAAAATAATCCGAGGGGGCTAAATCTGGCGAATAGGGTGCGTGGGGAAGCAATTCGAACTTTAACTCAACATCCTCTCGACGCTGCTTTTGTTCGATTGTGAGCAAGCGCGGCACTCACCTTGCGCACAGCTTTCTCATCTCCAAATTTTCAGCCAATATGCGATGTACAGCACTTTTTGAAATGTTTACCATATCTGCTAATTCGTGCACTTTCAATCGACGATCACCCAGTATCATTTTGTGGATTTTCTTCACCATTTCTGGAATGGCCACCTCACTTGGTCGACCACTGCGATGTTCGTCTTCGCAGCTCGTACGGCCTCGTTTAAACTCTGCCAATATTTTACTCTTGTAAACGAAGGAGCAGACTCCTCCAGAGTAGAATCCAGCTCGGCTTTGATATTGGTTGGGCTAAGACCTTTCAAATGAAAGTATTGTATCACATAACGATGACTAATTTTTTCCATCTTGCAAATTCACCGAGATCGTCCACTATTGATGGCTGCCAAACAAATACTGAACAACGTAGCGTCTTCAAACTTCATAGTTAAGCTTTAGAAAGTTGGTGCTTTCTCCTACAGTGATTTTTTTATACAACAATCGCCATTTGTACATCAGGTTGGGTACTTCTGGAACCACCCTCGTACATAAAAGATCAAAACTAATGTATCTATATAAGTATAACGAATAGCAATAAAAAAGCATAAAGATGAATGGAATGCAGGCGTGAAAAAACGGACATTGTGTATCAACTAATGTGCACAATCGCTGAAACGAATCACCACGTACTGAGAGAAGAGACGGGCCGTCAGTATCAAAAAAGTCAAACTTTATTTACAATACAATGGGTAAATATGCCTTATGAAGACCTTCGGTATCTGTTTGTAAATTCAGACTGTTTTTCTGCTTCTTAATGTTGAGCATCTCTGAAATTAAAAATATTCTATAACAAGGCTCTTCATTTAAGATTTTAACGTTGTTTCATTGGAAATTGTGATTGTGTACACTGTAGCCTACATTCAGTGATGACAGATCGGACAGAAGTTTTATGTCTAAAATGATTACGATGTTCAGTAATTCTGGTTTTCAATTGTCTGCCCGTCTGTTCAACATAAGACGCATCGCAATTGTTACACGATATTTTATATACTACATTGCTCTTCGATGTATGAGGACAAATATCCTAAAAATAAAATTCAATAGATAAATTATTTTTGACACTGTTAATCAACGTATTAAAAATTTAATTAAAAATAGATCTAAAGTACATAATGATCTGACTGACAAAGTTTGTGTGAATGAAACTGCTTCTTGGCTTCTATATATTCCTCGTCACACGGAGAAATTTAGAAGATTTAATAAAAACGACATCAGGGTATCTTTTCGTAGTCCCAATAAAATGGGTAAATACATAAAAGTACAGAAGGA
>NW_017304472.1:160719-170318 GCF_001594115.1 Trachymyrmex septentrionalis | reverse complement strand
ATCGCCAAAATCACTTTTAGTCGTTTAGAAAACACAAGCGTAACTATATGACTAATGATGACATTGACATGAAATTTGCCACAGATGTCACTAACAGTAGTACCAACATAAAAATAAAAAAGTTTGCTCGAATCGATTAGCGCGGGAAGTTTAAATTAAAAATTCACCTTACTTTTTGATCACAGTAGTATAACCGATTATCATACAACCGCGTGTTTTCTTTATCTATTAGTTAGCTACAATAAATAATGTTACTAAATATTCCTCTCGCTCTCGTCATTCACTTTTAAAATTCCTAATAAAACCTCGTAATCATTAAACCTTGCCCTTTCAAAGCTCGCACGTGGTCCAATCCCGAGTTAAAGGGATTTCCTTGACTCGGAATTCGGACCGACGATCGCATCGCTTGTAGGAAACAGGTGTCATAACGTCTTTACGAGACGTTGACCCATATTCCGAAGCGAGCATAAAAAGGGTGCGTTCGACTCGACGTGTTTGATTCCGGGCAAATACTTGCGAGACAAGAGTCTGACCGTCCTTCCACGCTCCATCCTTTCTACTCCCTTCTCTCTTTAAATTCATTTTTCCGGAGTTTGAACGTAACAGGAAGAAAAGAGGAAAATTAAATTTGTATAAATTCATATTGTTTTGGAAGGAAAGAAGATCGATGGGAATGAGAGATGATATGGGGCCTGAAAAAAAGCAAGTGTATCCTGCGATATTGACTATTATCGGATCGTTAATGAAAGGAATAAAGTAGAACATGTATTCCAACCATTGATGGGCGTTATGAAAGAGGAGGGGAAAGTGACTAGCGGAAGCGCAAGCATCAGTTTGAACAGGAGGACTTGAGGGGGTGGTATGGCAGACGGGAAATTCCTCAATTGGGGATGATGATGTCGGATGTGAAACTGGGGGAGAATGGAAAGAGGTCATCAAAAAAGTCTGGGGACAGATCGGAGAACAGGGGAGTTAGAAATTTCTAGTAGCAATGGTAGAGTCGAGACTGGAGGCTGAACGACCGGAATTTGTTCTTGATTGTTCTCGAGAGTTTTCCGCAGTGTTAGAGCGGACACGGGTAGGTCGGCGCGCGTTAGTCCCCGCTAGATGACGGTGACGAGGAGCGGAAGAACTGTGTAAACGCATTAAAAATTTAGTCATCTTTAAAAAGGGACTATACAAGAAGAGGAGGAACCTTCAATGTACTGCAGCGGAATCAAAGACTTACTACTTGGCAATAGCGATATAGGGTGCTCGAGAGACCATCGAAGAGGGTGCCGTCAACTGTGGGATGCTAGGCGTCAGGTCCACTTCGTCAATTTCTTCAGTCAGCCAGTGCCGTTGATCTTAAGTTGATAATATTGTTTTAATAAGTTGCACTAATTCTACTGGAGAAAAAGGCTTCGAGAATTGGATAAAGCCTTTTTTAAAGGTCCCGACACTATTATTGCCTCCGGAAATTCAGAGAAAAATCACACTGAGGGCTGCGGAACCGCGGTTTCTATACTAATCACTTCCGATTACTTAAATTCAGAGTGGTAGAATAGGTTTCGTTAACTAATAGTAGGATTTTTCTTTGCTCTTGGATTGGTTAAGATTTTTGGAAAGGAAAGAATATTGACCGGAGTCTTTAGTGGGAAAGTGTTATCCTTAATTTTATGACCTTAATATTTATGGAAAAACACACATTCAGTGCGTCAAGAAGGCGCATATGCAGCGTTGGCACTATTCAGAATCTACTCTTAAACATCGCGTGTCGCTTCTTAGGTTTTGTGACCATGGACTCGTGAGAATCATTCACGATTTAATTGTTAAAAAGTATATTGGCGTCGGTCTTACAATGACATATTTATTATTAAGATTCGAAATAAGACGTTTATGTTAAATATATTATTTTAAAACACGAAGCGCCACTACGGTCTGAATGTTAAGATGTTGAACTATTATATATATTTATTTAAATGAATTAATTTCAGAAATGATAATTGCGTGCCGGTCTGACTTTCAACGCAATTAATCTAAAATATTAATAATCCCCCAAATTTCCCAAATTTAATCTTAAAAAACTGTAATAAACTTATTGCGAAAAATATTGCGAAAACATTTTTAAAATTAATTCATTTAAATAAATATATATAATAGTTCAACATCTTAACATTCAGACCGTAGTGGCGCTTCGTATTTTACAATAATATATTTATTATTATTTTAGCCGCAGTGTCCGAGGGGCACAGACTCGATGTCCTTTTCCCGCCGCTCATGCACGTGTATCGATTTTTATCTCGGAGCGATATTTACGAGGAAATATTGACTTCTCTAGCTATAACGCTTAACTTGTTCGTTATTCGCAGCTGTTTCTTTATTTCGACGAATTCCAGATCTTCACGAAAGAAAAGAATCGTGGGAGTCCGCTGGACATAACACAAGCATACACTGCAGTAAAACTTTCATTTCTCTGCTTTAGATCTACCGGAATAGTGGCTCGCATTGATTTCGCATCCGCAAGTTCCGCTCAATGGGACATAGGAAAATGAATTCCTGCGAATCGAAAATCACATATATTTACATACAAGGACATTGCCGACTGTGTTTTCTATACTTATTATAATTTTGATTTGAATTTTCGCCTTTTTATATACTATATAATGGCAACTTTAATTTTCTGTCAAAAATTATTACTTTTCGACAAAAATTAAATTATCAAATAAAAAATTAAAACCCATATGCTACAATCTTAACTCTAATCAAGTTAAGTTTTCTATTAAATTAAAAAGTAAAATACAAATGGTACTGTTTCTTGTTATTTATACAAATTTACTTTTTTAAAAAAAGATAAAAGTGCTAAGCACGTTTTGTGAAAAATTATTTGGGCCAGTTTCACCAATGCCAATTACTTAATTGGTCGTGGAACTGACTAATCGTGTTTGCTGTTTAGTAGAATTGATCACTTATGGTTGACAGTTAATCACCGATTTAGCTTAATCGAGTTAGCCTTTTCTATATAACTGGCCTTTCGTATATGTTACGTCCAAACTCAGGAAAATGGATTTAAAGATAGAAGGAAGTAGAAAGGATGGAGTGTGGAAGGACGGTCAGACTCTTGTCTCGCAGGTATCCGCTCGGAAGCAAATACTGCGAGTCGAACGCACCTTTTTTATTGCTCGCTTCGGAATATGGGTCAACGTCTCGTAAAGACGCTATGACATCTGTTTCCTATAAGCGGTGCGATCGTCGGTCCGAATTTCGAGTCAGGGAAATCCCTTTAACTCGCGAATGTACCACGTGCGAGCTTGTTAGGACAAGGTTTTAATGAATACGGGGTTTAATGGGGAGAGGGGGAGTTTCAAAAGTGAACGAGAGCGAGAAGAATAATTACTAACATTATTTATTTTTATCTTGCTTACTAAAGGATACGAATAACAGATGGTTATATAATAATCGGCGCATTTACTATAATTAGTCTATACATTACATAAATACCGCAACAGTCTATTCAGTATGCGCTTTATGTACATTATGTAATCGGGAGAGTCGGATGAGTTTTAATCAATCTATTTCGTGGATGGAAACGGAGAAAGGAGGGAAAAGGTTATAAAAGAATCCTACTGGAACTAGGAATGGATTGGCGGAATTCGGGAGGAATACGGGAATACAGGATACAGGTAGTCCGCGGAAATTGGATGATGAGTGATTCGAGAGTGTCACTCTCTTTTGAGGATTCGAAAGTAGAATCTAGGTGGGGGTGGAGGAATTTCCTCAAAGAACTCCACGCTGTCCGTGGAGTTCGTCGGGGACGGAATTCCTCTGGGGGAAATGGGGATCGGGTCTACCGACGAATCGGATCATTGTGGAGGATTATCTGGAAAGATTCTCTCCGTCAGTGCGTTTGAAAACGCGGGTGACGGAGATCGAGGGGGAGGCGAAGGAGTTTGAGGGGGAGGTGAAGGTGTCTGAGGGGGAGGAGGTATAACCTCAGATGAGCCGGCGGAACCGGTGGTGACGAGGGTGGTGGTGGTAGTGAGTGGTCCTCGGCCGGACGACCGTGTTCTCATGAACCCCTGAGGTACTTTTTGAACTCCTCGTCCAAGAGTCTTCGCGCTTTTTGCTAGGCCCGGCTTCTAAGCCACCTCTTGTAGGGACGGTTTAGACGCGGCAGTACAATTTAGTGTAAATTATAGCGGATGGTCCTTGTGTATGTGTGCGTGCGCGCGCGCGCGTGTGAATGGGACTTACTGTTTTTCTGCAGATGTGGGTGGATCTAACGGCCGAAATTGCTGGTCCCAGCACTCCACGGAGGGTTGCCGCACGGATGTGGAGGCTCCGGTCGAGTCGCACAGTACGATTACATTTCACTCGATTTTACGCGACTTAGCACTTTTGCTGGCAGACCGGTAAAGTAATATAAACCGGTAAAGTATGTATACTGATTGTGGCTACGGACCGACAGAATAATGTTTGATTCGGACAGGCAGAATAACGGTTGAATATGACTGGCAGAGTAATGGTTGGAAGTTGAAATTCAACTGGCAGAGTGACGGTTGAAGTTATGACTGAGTGTTTCTCATGAAGAGCCTCTTTTTATATTGGCGAGTTAGTGGTGCCGAGTGCAGAGTATACTTGTGCTGTTGGCCTAATCTAGGATTAGGATTAAGTATATCGGTTGTGAAATGGGATACAGGGGTATGTATCTAAGACAACTTTCATCATCGACCATTTGCCGGATGTTCAATAGTTTAGAGCCACATGTGTCATTTATTACAGACAACTGCTGTTTTATAATTTTAATCTATTTATTCTTCCTGTTCTTCGAGATAAAATTTGCCTATTTGGCACTTGGTTCAAATATTTAATCCAACGACTCTGTCCCGAGTGGATTATTAGTTCAAAAAGGTAAATGTTATTCGACTCGTCGCTATTGTAACTTCTCATGGTAGAAACAAATGGTCTATCAGTATTACTTGTTAATAATTTTTATGATGATGACGAAAGTTTTTAGTCGAAGAATAGAACTGTGGAGTCCGGACGTAACATATACATATAATACTAAGTATCCAACCCAATTAATAGTAGTTTTAATTTTTCTTGAAGGATATTCTTATTGAAGGTCTTCTTATTTCAATCTAAGTAACGGCAATTTTAATTCTCTGTCAAAAATTATTACTCTTCGAAAAAAATTAATGTATTAAATGAAAAATTAAAACTCAGTTGCTACAATGTTAACTAATTAAGTTAAATTCTATCAAATTAAAAAGTAAAACACAAATGGCACTGTCTCTCGTTATTTACTTAAAGGGGTCTTCAGATTTAAGAATCAATTTTAAACGTATTCTTTGAAAATTTTTTTAATGAATAACGTAAGTATATTTAAAAATCAATACAGGTCTAGAAAATACATATAATAAATATGTAAAAATATTTTTTTGTAATGTTTATTATTTACAAAGTAGTAAAAAGAAGGCGCTGAAGTCGTGCCTGCATCGCGAACACGATCTAATACAGGTAAATATGATACAGGTCGTATCATTAGTCTGAGAGCAAAAAATGAAGCAATTTCTTAATCAGTGGACTTATAATTCTCGCCCGAACCAGAATAATTAATATCGTATACACATTTTCAAAATGACGACAGTTTGAAAAAATGTTTCGAATTTTGCTTATTTTTTATACTCTTATTTATGCTTAAAAAAATAGAAAAAATTAACGTAGGTTATTAATTCTGGTTCGGGCGAGAATGACATGTTCTCTGATATACCCCTTGAAGTTGAAGTCGATTGGATTAATAATTTCTTTGGAATCGTGGTTACCATGTTCGAAAACACGATTTCGAAAAAAACGTATTTAAAGTTATGAAACACTTTTTTTCTATAATATGTCAAAATTTTTTAACCTACCATTAATTATCTATTCCAGGACCATATAAGATATCTTTCTCTACTTCATAGAAATCATTTTGTACTGCTCTATCCTTACAATTAGCAATCCTTGCCTCTTTCAAACTTATGGACGCATGATGCTCCGAGCGCTTGAGACAGTGCTCGTCTTGCGAATAAGCCAAATCATGAGCTGATTGCCAATAATTACGCCCATCATCTTTATAATTTTCAGAATATTCATGTGACCACCATTAAAAATACATACTGCTAAAAAATTTGCAATGTGTACTATAGCTTTGCCGGAGTGAATATATTTAGGAGCAAATATCAATTAATTTAAGGATTTGTTATTATTTTGAGTACGCGCTCCAAGGCATCTATCTAATAAATCATTTGAAGACAAATTGGTTTGATACATGTAAAACTTTTGTATCAAGAGATGGATCGTACGTGAACGTCTCAAGCGTTTCATTGGCTTCTGCTTGTCGCCACTTACATCAATTTTCAGGATCAGGCGGGCAGTAATAATGTTCCGGTTTATCGAGCTTTTGTGAAAAAAAGTTGCCCAAACTGCCTTTTTCATTTCTTCAACATGAGCATTTCGAATTGCTAAACCGTAGTATTGTCAAATCATTGATAACTTTAGCGGTCAACTTTCCTCTTCCATTACTGCCAAGGCCTTTGTTAACTTTTTTTTAACAGCTTGGAGTCTCGTTCCTATCCGCTTCTCTACGTGTCCAACGCACTCTCTTTTTTTACAGGAACTTTGTCACCATAAATATAATATTAATGTCAAAAATGGCTTTAACGTTTTGCTGTCGTCATCCCCGATATATGTTATATATTTGATACCGTATTTTTCCATCGACCTTAGGAATATCTCTTTTACAGCTACCATTTTCTCAGAATTGTCTACATGATTAACGGAGCATTCTTTCTCATGACATTCATGCCATTTGTTGTATTCAGGCGTTCCTTGTTTTTTGTTCCAATAACTGCATGACAGAAAACTCAACTGTATCAATCGCTTTTTTGGAATATTTTCCAATTAGAATAGTGACACCGAATAATGGGCTAAATTCAAAATCCGCTCACACGGAATGCAAGAGATCCGGGTTTGATTCCCGGCCGAGGCAATATTTTTTGCAATAAGTTTATTACAGTTTTTTAAGATTTGGGAAAATTTTGGGGGGGATTATTTGTTTCAGATTGATTGTGTGAATCCGATAATCTTATCGGCTCGCAATTTATTTCTGAAAATTAATTCAATTTAAATGAGTGTATATTATATAGTAGTTCAACATCTTAACACTCGGACCGGTAAGGCGCTTCGTTTTAAATTCAAAATCTTTTTCCACGTTCCATCATTTGATACGGACAAACATTGAGGATTTTTATTTGCAGTTTCAGTGAGTTGTTTTTCTTCATCAAGAGCAGTTTTAGTTGATAAAACATAAACAATCTGGACAGCTGTATACAAATTTTCGAAACAATTGTAATATATCCTATGATATTTAATCTTTTTCCAATATCTATTAATCGACAAAATAAATTTATTCCTTGTAGTCCAATGCCAAGAAGTTGCATTGCAAAAACGATTCACCGATTTATCTCATATGATTTATCGATTACGGGACATGTATTAATATTTCTTTCACCACAGTCACATTTCATACAAATTTTAAATCCAAATCCACGAATATCTTCTTCATTAAATTTTACGTCTCTTTTATAATCTTTGTAACAAACGTATGAACTTAAAGCTGAAAATACCGCAATAAAGTTTATAATGCAATAACCATGATCTCGATAAACTCACTTCTGTGTCTTTTGAATTTAATAACTTTTTTATGGAGGTACTAGTATCTATATTTAGCTGTGCAGTGTATTGGTTTTCGCAAAATCTTCTTTTTCTTTGTCTTGCAGGACGTACCGGATTGGATCTCGAACCATTTTTATACATCTTCTTGCTTTATTCCTTGGTACATGTATCGTCATTAGTATTGTTTCCTTTTCCGTTACAAACGAAAATAATGCTCAGAAGGGAACGAAACTCTGCTCCATTGAATAGAAACGTTCTAGAATGGTCTCGAAAGGTTGACTATAACGGGGAGCGCCCTTTATGGCAATTGGCTGGCGCGCGTTCTTTGAATCAATCGAGCGACTCCAAACACCACGTCATTTTATCTCGTATAACTTGAACAATTTTCATTTCTCTCAAAAAACATTTTACGAGGATATTCTTAAGACTATAGGATTTCGAAAAAACAAAAAAATCGATTTTTTTATCCTAAGAAACCTAAAATCCCGCTTTACTCTAATGATATGTATCATTTGTATAAAAGATTTGATATCAACAAAATCGGCCCCAACTGAAATTTTATGTATTATTTGTAAAAAAGATTTGATATCAACAATTGACGTTAAGTTAAATTCCATATAATTTCGATACCAAATTATATAAATAATATTAACTTTAATGATATCATTCCTATAAAAGATTTAATATCCAGAACTGGCGCAAAATTAAATCTCATTTCTTTATACCATGTCAAATTAAATAAATAATAAATATTAATCTAATGATATGTATCATTTGTATAAAAGAATTGATATCAACAACTGTGGTGCCAAATTAAATTCTACTATCAAAATAAAAAGTAAAACCCAAGTATTAGGTCCAAACCCTTAAAACTAGGTTAAGATAAATAAACGAGGTTGAGATAAGAAAGGGAAATGGAGAGGGTATGGAAGGACGGCTAGACTCAATCTCACAGGTATATGCAGAGAGATGAACACCTGTGAGTCGTACGCACCTTTTCGATCCCGGAATGCGGGTCAACATCCCGAAAGGACGCTATGACACCTGTTCCTGAGGGACAGTGCGAACGTCGGTCCTACTTTTTGGGTCAAAGAATTTAATCCTTTTGACCTGGGACTGGACCTTATGCGATCTTAGGAATTAGAGGGAGGAATGAAGCGAGGTGTAACAAAAAAGGGTGGAAAGCCAGTGATTTTCAATTACAATTAATTTACATTTATTTAAATTATGCTTTCAGACATTACAAGATTTACATTAAGTGATTATGTGAAGATAAGTAAAAATATCATAATTATTTTTCGCAAGTTGTGTGTGTGAGTGTGCGTGTGTGGAGAGACAGGAGAAAAGAAGGATAGGGGTTACTGGGGGGGGGGGGGATTGGAGGCAACAAAAGTGGTGCAGGAGCACATTGGGACGAGGTACTTATTGGACTGTGTAGGGAGTGGAGTTTCCGGGAATATAGATTGTTACCAGTCTATATTCTTCGTTGGTAGGAGAGGAGTAAACACGGAAGAGCCGATCCCAGTCGATCGGCGCGGGATCTGGATGGGATGGAGGAGACGAAAGCGGGTTTAGCGAAGGAGAAGGAAGGAATTGCTCGAGGGGAGGAAGGGAATAATTCAGGATTTCCCTGATAGTGGGATCGAGTACGGGAAGGGAGCTTAGCTCCGATCGGTCGCTGACCGGTGAGTAAGAAATATCCACATGGTCGATAGAATCGTCGGTCAATTCACCTGGAGGTGATCGGCTCTGCCTATTGCTTCGGTCGTAAGGAGTTCGCCCCCGAGATTTTCTAGCGTTACGGACACGCACTATAACCGAAGGATTAAAACTAAGTATATGCTTGAGTACACGTATATATATATGTATATATATATATATATATATATATATATATATATATA
>NW_017304472.1:141559-159491 GCF_001594115.1 Trachymyrmex septentrionalis | reverse complement strand
TGTGTGTGTGTGTGTGTGTGTGTGTGTGTGTGTGTGTGTGTGTGTGTGTGTGTGTGTGTGTGTGTGTGTGCGTGTATAGACATGTGTATGTCTTTTATGGGTAAGGCGGGTGTACGCTCGGAAGGAATAACGACTTATTTTTTATCCTAATGTTACTTGACTAGTAGGCCCGCTGTCCATGCAAAGAGCCCTAAGAAGGTGGTCCAATGATTGGTGGCAGGATGACACAAGGGGTATGACAGGTATTGAGATATGACAGGTATTGAGATGCGCGACCAATAAAATCGGAAAATGTACTGCGAACTGGCGCGACGAGGACTGACTTTCTTGAAACTGACGACTATGCTGACAATTCTGAGTACACTGACAATCTGTGCTTCTGCGGGGCCTCTATTTATAGCCCGAAAAATGGGCGTAGTGCCCTTTATCTAGGATGCAATAGTTGGTTGCAATGTCTCGCGAGATTTATGATTTTTATAGCGTCCTATCGTTGTTGATCTAAAGTGCATCGTTAAGGGGATTTCTAGAAGAAATGATTTATGTTTATCTCTAAAAGCCAAGATTGCTCCAGACGAATTTATTATTCTCGCGGAAAATGTGGTTAGGTAAACAGGCGGTTATCGTCCACAAGTAATTTTACGTGCAGAGCAACCATTATCAGTCGCGAGTCCGACTTTAGATAACGTTACCGTGGAAAGTTATCTATGCGTTTTACGATTTTTTAAACGCGACGTGACACCTGTTTTCCTATTATAAGATGAAATTGTCATTCTGACGACAAGGCTTGGATTTTGTTATCGCTTGACTTCGATACATTTACGCATTTTTGTCACTTTTTCGGGCCCGCATTAAAATTGTTATTCTTTCTTGGTTGATTAGCGTTTTACGAGCTTCGCGGAGCTTATTCGGTCCCTCTTTTTAGATCCATTAGACCGTTATCAGCGCGCTCCACTCGAATCTCGTAGGCGCCGCTCGTAGTCGCGATGTGGGGCCAAATCTTTCAAAAGAAAAGAATCGTAACGTCTATAGGACGTAACACAAATAATACTATCTTTATTATTATTATTTAATCCAAATGATACTATCTTTAATTTTTATACAATAAAACCTAAGTATACGTGTATCTTATTTTCCTATTCTAATCCAAATGGTTTAAATTTCTCTTAAATGAAATTATTATATTACAATTCATTCAAAGATTTTCTCTTCCAACTGTAATAGTGGTTATTTAATTCTCCTTCAAAATATTATACAAAACATTAAAATTGCGTTATCTTACTCAATTTAAGTGTTAACACAAAAACTTTAAAAGTTACAAAAATTAAGAGTTAAAATTAAACCGTATAAAACAAAAAAATTTAATTTAAATAAAAAAATTTTTTATGTAAAAATATTTGGCGCTGCTAGATCTCGATAATAACATAGTAATAAACGATGAATATAATATTTAGAAAAATAAGAAAAATAAGAATGTAATATTTAGAATATGTAATATTTCGAAAAATAACATAAATAAGAAGCATATTAATAAGAAAAAATAGTATCATATTAAAAATTATGAAAATTTAGAGAAATAAGAAAAATAAGAAGCATTCTCAATGAGAATTAAAGTATTTAGCGTGTGTGTATATGTGATTGAGTTATAGATTCGTGTAAATTATGAACGTTGCGAATACTGTTAAGTTTAAGTCTAAGAAAAATTAATTTCGATTTGTAAGACATGCGTTATAAAAGAGAAAAAAATAGTAAACTTTATTCTTATTCAATGTAAAATTCAGATTAAATTTATTATTACTTTTAAATTATAATTATCTTTTATTATTTATTTTCATTAATTACCACTGTTACGTCCGGACTCCACGGTTCTTTTCTTCGACTAGAAACTTTCGTCATCACAAAAAATTAGTGACCAGTAGACCATCTGAAACAGTAGCGACGAGCCAAATAACATTTTAAACTAATAAATCATTCGAAACAGAACCGTTGGGTTAGATATCGGAATCAAGTGCCACGTAGGCGAACCTTATCCCGAGGGACGGGAAGAACAAATAGATTAGGATTATAAAATGAAACAGCAGCTGAAAGCAATAAATGCACATTTTTAACTAATAAACCATTCGGGACAGAACCGTTGGGTTAGATATTGGAACCAAGTGCCACATATAGTAGGCGAACCTTATCCCGAGGGACGGGAAGAACAAACAGATTAGGATTATAAAATGAAACAGCGGCTGTGAGCAATAAATGACATGTGGCTCGAACCTATTGGACATCCGGCAAATGGTCGATGACGAAAGTTGTTTTAGACACATACCCCTGTATCCCATTTCATAACCGATACCCCTAATCCTAACCCTAATCCTGGATTGCCCCAGCAGCACACGTGTGCTTTGCTCTCGGCATCACTAACTCTCCAATATAAAAGGAGAGGCTCTCCACGAGGAGCGGCATTCGGCATTCGGCATTCGGCATTCGGCATTCGGTAGTCACCAGTCAGAAGTCAGTAGTGATCAGTTGCCAGTTCTCAGTGTTAATTGTCAGTTAAAATTTCCAAAACTAAACTCTGCCGGTTTGCAATCAAAACCGTTCGCATTCAAACCCCATTGCCTTGGGACTTGAACAAAGTGATCAGAGTCTCCACATCCGAGTAGCAATCTTCCGAGGTACTGGGACCACCGATCCAGGCCGCTAGATCCACCCACATCCGCAGGAATAGTAAATCCACACACACACACCCACACACACACACACACACACACACATATATATATATATATGTGATTAAGAGAATCAACCACTATAATTTACACTAAATTATAGTGCCGCGCCCGAACCGTCCCTTCAAAGGGTGGCTTCGAAGCCGGGCCTACCGGGAGGCGCGGAAACGCCGGACGAAGAGTACAAGAGATACCTCGGGAATAGTCGTTCGGCCGAGGATCATTTACCACCACTACCATCATCGTCACCACCGGCTCCGCCGGCTAATCAGGCTAAGCTTATACCTCCTCCCCCTCGAACACCTTCACCTCCTCAGCTACCTCCTTCTCCTCCTCTTCAAACTCCCTCACCAGCGTTTTCGGACCCACTCACAGAGAGAATCTTTCCCGATACTCCTCCACAATCATTCGAATTATCCCACCCAATTTCCCCCAGAAGAAGTCCATCTCCGACGAACTCCGCGGACAGCGTGGAGTTCCTAGAGGAAATTCTTGCACCCCCACCCAGATCCTACTTCCGGATCCTAAAGAGTGACACTTTTGAGTCACTCATCTCCCAATTCCCGCGAGTTACAACCTCATCCATCCCTCAGGGGGTCTACACAATCGGCCCTCATTATTTCGATCCTCAGGAAATCCGCAATGCCATCACTGGTCAAACCCCTACCTCAAGTATCCCCGTATTCCTTCCGAATTCCACCCATGCAATCCTAGTTCCAGTCAAATTCTTCAATAATCTTTTCCCCCCTTCCTCCGTTTCCATCCTTGAAATATGTTAAACAAAACCTATCTGATTCCCCCCTCTATCACAATGTACAGATTAAATATAATAAGTATTATTATTAACTGCTTATCATACAACCGCGCGTTTTTCTTATCTACAATAAATCATGTTATTAATTATTCCTCTCGCTCTCGCTCATTTTATTTTTAAAACCCGCCTAATAATACAATCTCGTAATCACTAAACTTTGCCCTTTCAAAGCTCGCACGTGGTCCATTCCCGAGTTAAAGGGATTTTTCCCTGACTCAAAATTCGGACCGACGATCGCACCACTCGTAGGAAACAGGCGTCATAGCGTCTTCACGAGACGTTGATCCATATTCCGAAGCGGGCAACAAAAAAAGGGGTGCGTTCGACTCGCCGGTGTTTGCTTCCAGGCAAATAAATACCTGCGAGACTAGAGTCTGACCGTCCTTCCACGCTCCATCCTTTTCTACTCCCTTTTCTCTCTCTCTAAATCCATTTTTCCGGAGTTTGGACGTAACACCACTTTAGTTTAAAATTGTTTTTATAGGTTTTTTTTTACTCGATCTAGCAGCGCCAAGTATTTTTACATAAAAAATTTTTGTATTTAAATTATATTTTTTCGTTTTATACGGTTTAATTTTAACTCTTAATTTTTATAACTTTTAAATTTTTTGGGATAACACTTAAATTGAGCAAGGTTGTGATACGCAATTCTGTGATAATGTTTTGTATAATATTTTAAAAGATAATTAAATAACCACTTCAGTTGGAAGAGAAAATGTCTTCGAATGAATTGGATTATAATTATTTCATTTAAGAGGAATTTAAACCATTTGGATTGGAATAGGAAGATCTTTCAATAAAATATACATATACTTAGGTTTCATTGCATAAAAATTAAAGATAATATCATTTGAATTAAGTAAATAATAATAAAAATAGTATCACTTAGGTTTTATTTTTTATTTTGATACTAGAATTTAATTTGATTAGTTAAGATTGTAGCATGTAGGTAATTTTTTATTTGATATATTAATTTTTTTCATAAAAATAATAATTGAGAATTAAAGTTGCCATTATATAATATGTAAAAAAAGGCAAAAATGCAAATCAAAATTAAAATGAGTACACAAAATACAGTCGGCAATGTCCCTGTATATGTATGTATATGTGAATTCCAATTCTCAGGAATTCATTTTCTTATGTCCCATTGAGCGGAACTTGCGGATGCGGAATCAATGCAAGCCGTTATTTCAATAGATCTAAAGCAGAAAAATGAAAGTTTTTGCAATGTTTGCAGTATATGCGTGCATCGCAATATTTCGTCGCTGTAACCAGTCTTTTTAACCTAAATAGTCATCTTCAATGACTATCACGGTTCATGAGGCAGAGCGACACTTTTTTTGTCAAACTTTTACTTATTTTTATGCGAAAACGCATCGACTGGATGTATTTTCATTACTGTTATTAAACCTGATTAAAGGTATCGTACAAATATGGTCACAATTTCTCAACGACAATCTCGATATTATTTAGATAACCTAGACATTTAATTACGCAAAAATAAACATTAATTAAAAGTATTTTTATCAATATTTGAGGTAACCGAAACAATATACCATATATATAATAAATAATATAGCTTTAACCACAATCGCACTTATTCAACTCCTCCGCGATCGCGTGACTGTAACAATAACTTCAATTTATAATCTGTGCAGAGTATAAAATGTGCAGAACCGTCGCAGCGCTTGCAACCCTTGCTGACCATATATGATGTAACTAAGCATTGCTAGCGCAACATTTGCCTCTTGCACCAAAAATTCCAAAAGGACATTTCTCCACTCCATAGCAATGATGACGTTTCTTAATTTTTTCTTAATAAAAGTTTCAGATTTGTATTTGCATCGCAATATCTCTGCTCGTAGAGCACGTAGAGAAAAAATAAAAACACTTTTATTATATATTCTGAACGATCGCAATCGATTGAGCACACTTAGAACTTGATCAATTCAGTCTTTATCACTCCGATTCAAATCCGATAATCTCTGATGCAACTCGCCGGCTCGCGTAAAGTAGGCTCGACAGTGTTGCTGCGCGTAGCTTAGCACTGAGGCACTACCAGTATCTTCAGAAACGAGTGACCGTTCCAGCTCGTTGTAACGATTAAGTAGCTTTTCAACTCTGATGTTACAGTTAAAAATCTTCGTAAAAAATATACTGAAGTAATTAATTTATATACTTTTTATATAGAAAGACATTAAAAACTATAAAAGCCATGATATTAGTATATAAATTTTCTTTTTAAGGAGGCGGTACGTACAAATATACAATATGTTCGGCGAGAAAGATTTTAAATTAGTTAGAAAATGAATTAATAAGAAAACATTAAACATTACAAAATATATGATATCAGTACAAAACTTATCCTTTTAAAAAAAAGTAGAAAAAGACGCAAAAAGTACGTATTCTTCGGTTTTTCAGAAAAAAATGTGTACTAAACTGATTCATATACTGTTTATAAAAAGACGTTAAATACTACAAAGTGTATGAGATATCAATATACATTTACCTTTTTAAAAAAGTTAAAAAACAAGTAGGTATATCAATATAAAAATATGGAATCATCATCATCATTTTAAAAATAATAACGTTATGTAGAAAAATAAAGGAAATTTAAGAAGTAAGTTAAATAATGCTATGCTCTATTTTTTTACCAATTGATTTTTTGTCTTGAACAAAAGAAATCGTTGTGCTGAAATTAAAAATAGAATTTAAAAAGTAGTTAAGTGGCAGTACACTATATTTACAAATTGAAATCTGGATGGTGCATATCTTTGTATTTACGTTTGTAAGATTAATTTTTTACAACATTTCAACCATGGTATGTGTTGCAAAAAATATATAACTTATTACTAGTGAGATTGCTGCAGTATATCAATACGAACTTCTTTTTACATTTCGATGTAAAGAGCTTCTGAAGTTTGTTACTACAATTTCTTATGAACATTATACGGCATGTAACTAAAAAGTACTTTTTATTACATTGTGTAGAATGTCCATTATTATTATATAAATATTATATAAATTAAACACCACAAAAGGCATGATATCAATTGATCTTTCTGAAAAAAATTTTACCAATTTAAGAATGAATTTATATAAAAACATGAAACACCACAAAATAAGCGATATTATTACAAAACTTACATTTTTAAAAAAGGAAAAAAAGGCGCCAAGAGTGCGTATTCTTTTGAAAAAAATGTGTGCCAGAATTAATTAATTGTTGAATCTGTACGTTTGACTGACAATGAACTGGAATGGTTTGGATTGACTCCTTAGGTTTTGATACTACAAAATCAAAACTTTTTTTCACTGATTGTTACCTGATTTTTGCTTAACAACGAAGTTTGATGACAAATCAATTGAGAGAATTGATAATTATATTATGACCAGTGATTCAACGCTTGCTTAGGGACTATCAATTAATATATAACATTCAAATAATTTTACATACAAGAAGCTCAAGATTTGCGCAACAACTTTTAAGTTATGACAATATTATATTAGCGACCAGATTATAATTTATTAATGCAGGTCACGCGGCGCGTATGAATGAGAATCGAATTGCATATAAAGTAATTGTTAAACCGGATGGGAAGAGACCATTGGGTAGACCAAGACGTAGATGGGAAGAAAATATTAGAATGGACCTTAACGAAATGGGGTACGAGGGTCACAAATGGAGGGATCTGGCTCAGGGACGGGAACAGTGGCGGGATTTGGTATTTGCGGCAATGAGCTTTCGAGTTCCTAACGCCTAATAATAATAATAATAATAATAATAATGCTGAAGAAGTGATCCGTGGTCACGAAACGTACAATTATCAATTATATCTAACAGAAGAAAGGCCCCTATTATGAGATACCGAGTTCATTTTGAGTAAATGTCAGAAGTCTATAGACAAAATTTTTAAACATAATAGGTCATTTTGAAGAAAATTTAATAAGTTTTAAGATAACGCTTTTACAAATTTAATTAAAATTCCATTTTTTTTAAATTAAAGAAATGTAAAAAGTGAGCAAATCGCAAAGTCAAAAAATTGTTCTCCTATTATGAGATGCCCCGAGAAATCGATAGTAAAACACAAAGTATACCAGTTTTTTTTTATTGCAATTAGAAAACTTTATTTAATGTTTCTCAAATACATAACAAACATAACCAGCGTGAGCGAAAAATGAGCATGCGATAGATTACCCAGAACTCGTTTTCAGGTAGTTGGAATTAAGCATCGTAAATATAAGCATTCGACGTTCATTTTGGTTGTCTTTTTTATTATTGCATAATAACATTTATATTTTAACAACGATTTTCACTATGACATAGCAGCATGGGTTATTTCATATTAGGAATACCAAGGGTATCTAATACGATTTCCACGTTTTATGGTTTAAGGATCATCAAATTTAACTTCTGTAATTAAATGATTTAACATATCCACATATTTTTCTATTAGTACGATCTTACTCTATCACTACATGAAGAGTAATATATGGGCAGCCATGGGGCGTCAAAACAAACCCCCTCCACGTCTCCCTCCGGCGCCGTGGGCGTGACTTAGACGGGTCAGTCTAGAGAAAGGGCGCGTTCTGATTGGTCGAAGAGTGAAGGGAGGGAGTAATAGGGTAATTAAATGGTTTGTTCTGATTGATTCGTCCTATACTTGCCCAAGATTTGATTGGTCCGTTCCATACCTACCCAAAAGGTGATTGGAGAGGGTGAGTGGTAGAGAGCCTTAGACAAAATGGAGGTCTGAAAAATGATGAGTGGAGACTACAGCAGAATTGGGACTACAGCATTCTTTTGTCGCGAGGACAGAGTACGAATAGCGGGGGATGAATAGCGGTCGAATTTACACAATGACGGTCGCTTTTTGTTGTCGCGGCGCAACGTCTCCGACGTGTAGGCGTTTCAGTGAATGTTGTTAATGTATGAGAAAGGAGATCTTGTACGAAAATTTGTGGGTCTAGAGAGAGTCTTGTTTTTGTCCGGAAGAATTTTGGGAGAAGTAAAACAGGAACAAACATGTTCAATTATTGCGGCGCGTCGTCTTCGAACGTTGCTTTAAAAAATTCTTTCTGTATTTTATGTAAATATTTAATGTACTGTTACGTCCGGCTGACTCACGCGACTCTTTTCTTTCATAGAGATCTCGAATTCCTCGCAACACTAAAACTTTATCCTTTCCTTTTTTTTTCTCTATCTTAAAAACTAAAACTAAGAATCCGTTATCTCCTCGTGAATGTCGCTCCAAGATAAAAATCAATACATATAGAAAGCGTAAAACCGGCTAGATTAACGCCAAGATTAACGATCAAGTCGCGAACGATTCTCGCGCATTCGTAATTATAAAATTTAAGAAACGGCACGCGACGTTCAGGGGTAGATTCTGGGTGGTCCCGTGGCGACAATGCATCCGCTACTTCTCGGCGCCTGAGACGCGCGTTTCCTCATAAATCTTAGGGTCATAAAATTTTGGAGTTTCATTTTCCCACTTTACCGATTCCTGTCAACATCCTTTCCTCCCCCAAAATCTTGACCAATCTAAGAGCAAAAGAAAATCCTACTACCAGCCAACGAAACCTATTCCACCAATCCAAATTTGAGTAATCTGGAGCGATTAGTATAAAAATCGCGGTTCCGCAACCCTTGCGTCAGATAGATAACAGATTTTCCCCGAAGTTCGGACTTGTACTTGTCGAGCGATAAGTCGCGATACTCGAAGTTCCTAAAATCAGTGAGTTGGTCGCGAAACATCAAAGTTCCCGAAATAAAATCAGTAAGTTGGGCGCGTTACTTTAAGTTCCGATAGAGTCAGTGAGAACAATTCTATCATCGGGATTCACCCCAAATCAAAAGCCAGTATCTTGATCGAGGAAATCCGTTCAACCTGCACAACATCCGACGCCACCTTGTCCGCGGTTGGGCCATCACCAGTTAGTTCACATTATTTAACATCGAGTAGTCCCTCCCCGTCTTTTCCTCTTGCTTTTTGGGACCCTCATTAAAACTAAAATTTTTTAGTGTGTTCACGTCGACAGTTTGCCCCTCGTCGCCGCCGCTTGCCGAGAACCGCCCGATCGCATCGACTCGCCGCCCGCGCTCAGGTTTTCCGTCAGCAAAACCAACCGGCGGTCTCGGAACCGACTCCCCTTATACAATTCCCCTCTCTCCACCCCTCGAAATCTTCTATTCACCAATTTCGAATCCATCCCCTATGCCCCCTGCTGATTTCCCCCCGCATCCATCATCACCCCCTCAGATAGATATCATCTCCTCAATCCCACACCATGGCTATTCTCCCGCTGCTCCCTTTCCCCTTCTTTTCCACGATGCCCAGGAACTCCTAGAGTACATGGCACGCTTTACCCCCTCCAGCCAAGATTTGGTCGTTGTGAGGATCCCAGGATCCGACTTTTCTCGATCCCAGTAGCGTCCCTTGTCCCCTTCGACCTTTTCTCCTTCAATCCCTATAATCCTAGCCAGTACTAATAGCACCTTCCCCCTTTCTTCCTTTCAAATCCACTCATCTCTTTCCCTATTTATACTCTCGTTATTCTCTCATCATTTTCTCCTCCCTTCCATTCTCCTATGACACTACACACACACACACACACACACACACACACACACACACACACACACACACACACACACACACTCTTACATATCCACAAACGTATACATACGAGGTCTGGCTATTAAATAACGAGACTGTTTATGAAAAAGACTTTTATTTTAAAAATTATTCTACAATTGAATGCTTCCCTCCCCTCGCCACACACCGTTCCATTCGTTTTTTCCATTGGTCAAAGCAATGCTGGAAGTCTTCTTTTGTAAGAGCATTTAGGAGCTCCGCCGATTTTCGCTTCACCTTTTCCATCGACTCGAACCGGGTTCCTTTTAAGGCAGACTTGATCTTCGGAACAGGAAGAAAGTCACAGGGTGCTAAATCAGGCGAGTACGGCGCGTGTTCGAGCACTGGAGTGCCTCTAGCGGCTAAATAACGCTTCACAGACAGCGCGTTATGGGCAGGTGCGTTGTCCTGGTGTAAGATCCACGACTTGTTTTTCCACAACTCCGGCCGTTTCTTACGAACTCGCTCTCGCAGTGTTGCCAAAACTGTCAAATAGTAAGTTTGGTTTACAGTTTGACCCTCTGGAACCCATTCAGTCATCACGATGCCGTTGATGTCGAAAAAAACGATTAGCATGGCTTTAAATTTTGATTTCGACATCCTTGCTTTTTTCATTCTTGGCGATGCAGGAGTTTTCCAGTGCATGGATTGCCGCTTAGTTTCAACATCGTATTGGAATATCCAGGTTTCATCGCAAGTGATGATGTTTTCCATCAATTCAGGCTCTTCATCTAACCTCTCAAGAAAATCTGAGCAGATCTGTTGACGGACGAGCTTTTGGTCAGGGGTCAAATTTTTTGGGACCAACTTCGCACAGACTTTCTTCATGTTTAATTCGTCATGTAAAATTTTTCTGACAGTTTCTTTATCGGCGTTTACAGTCTCAGCAATCATCCGAATGCTCATACGACGATCTCCGCGCACAATTTCATTGATTTTGGTCACTGTTTGCGGAGTTGAAACAGAGACAGGTCGACCTGGACGTTGGTCATCTTCGGTGCTCTCTCGGCCTTCAGAAAACCGTTTATACCATTCGAAAACACGCGCACGAGATAGAGAATTCTCACCATAGGCCTCTTTCAACAACTTATAGCACTCAGTCGGAGTTTTTTTTAATTTAACGAGAAATTTCACATTGATCCGTTGCTCGTGTTTTTCGTCACACATTGTTATCGGCACGAGAAAAAAACAAGTTCGTTTCTAACCTCTATAGAAAAAATACTACTACTGCGACAAAAACGTATTTTCGTACTGGAATAGTAGACACTTCCAGCTATCCAACGCTGCATTCGTTTCCCACCCTACCCCTCTAGGACGCTTTCTGCGCGCGCAGTCTCGTTATTTAATAGCCAGACCTCGTATAATCAAAAAAACCAAAAATTGTACTATCGTCTTTAATCCGATAAAATTATATTTACTTATATTCAAAATGTATCATTCCAGTTTTCTTTTTCTCCCTAATTATATCATTATAAAAATAACCTCCCGGTAATCTTTATTTTAACGATACCTCTCCTCGTATTATTAAGCTCTCCCGCGATTGCACTTCGCCTTCACCCCGGTCACTTGAATTAAGTTCCATGACCGAAAGTCAGGGCATACGGCCGTACTGGCGCAGCTGGCGTTAAAGTGCGCCCCTCTCGGCACACTGACCCAGTTTGGGCCCTTTTCCAAAGTACGTCCGACTCGTGTGTCCGTTTAGCGGAGCACGAGCAGAGGTTTCCGCTTCGTCCTCCGTTCGACCCTCGGCTCGTTAGGAGTCTCAGGACGAAGCGAAGCACCTCCCGATTTGCGTCGGTCCTTCCCCACGGCTCCCTTGCGGTCCGGAGCCCGGACACGACCAAATCGGTCTAACAATTCGGTTCCTCGTTACGTTCACCCCCTCAGCTCCGCATTCGCGCGGAGCTTGGACGTAACAGAAATTGAAAAATTGGGGGCTCGTCCGGGATGAAAAAGTGCAATCTTGAGAAGCAGGAATGAATACGAGGAGTTCAGGCGATAAATCAGAAGTAGAAAATCTTTACAAGACCGTAAAGTCAGGTATACACGACACATTATCAACTTCTACTCCTATCAAACCCTCCGGATCCAAATCCGAAACGACAGAAGTTCTATCCACCGAGTCGAGAATTTTGAATTATTCCGAACCTCTTGTACTTAGGTTCCGACGACTTCGGAGACGTCACTATTCTGGCCGCACGCGAATTTAGTAATATTACTCTCGGAGATAAGTCTAACGCCACGATGGCGACTCACAACCCGCTCGTTACGCTAAAATACGCGGTCGAAGCAGTACCGTTTTTCGATGGCCAGAATATTCCTATAACATATTTTACGGAAGGATGCGAAGAGGCAAAATCTATGTTGCCTCCAGAGGCCGAATCACAATTCACAAAAATTATAAGAACTCGAATAGTCGATGAAGCGCGTCGTACTATACAAGATCAAAATTTCGATACCGTGAGTCAATTAATTAATTTTTTAAAACAAATTTACGGTCCCGCGAAAAACGTGTATCAACTACAAGGAGAATTAGGTTGCGTTTATCAGAAAAACGAAGAAGATGTTGTTACCTATGCGAACCGAGTAAAAATTCTTGCAAAACAAATATTAGAAGCACACAAAACCTCGGGAACCGGCCTCTCCGACCAAAATATTAAAGGGTCCTTAGAGAAGGACATGTGTAAATGCTTCAATCGAGGATTGAAATCAGAAATCGAACAAAGAATAACGAGAAATTTAAGCGTACAAGATACGGTGGCCGACGCTCTAAGAATAGAAAGAGAACTGCAACAGATAGATTTACGACAAGGACGGAGTGTATGGCCGGGCCCGAGCCCTTCGAAAGATCTCATAAATAACTCAAGAGCGAGTTGTCAGATATGTCATAAAGAAGGACATATCGCCACCGAATGCCAAAAATTAAAATATGACTTAGGAACTGAAATCTTAATCTGTCAGATTTGTAAAAAACGCGGACACGGTGCCGATAAATGTCGGTTGCGCGATTCCCGCCCTGCACGATCCGTGAACGCCCTACAATCCAATGTAATTTCCTATCAGTTATGCTCAAAACCAGGGCATAATGCTAAAATGTGTCGAAATAATAATAATGTTAATTTCTCATCGAATAAAAATTCAATTGTTTGCCAATGGTGTGACAAACCCGGTCACCTCACTGTCAATTGCTGGCAAAGGCAAAACTCCGAACGTAATTCCGATAATAAAAAAATTATTTGCCACACTTGTAATAATCCGGGGCATATTGCTAGAGATTGCCGTTCAAAATTGAATCAACAGAATAATTCAAAAAACGACGCGTTCTGTCGTTATTGCAAGGAGACGGGTCATCTCCTCGAAGAATGCCAGTTGCGCATTGCGAGTAATAATCGGAGAAAGGCCCCTCACTAGGGAAACTCCGACGGTCCCTCGAAGGCGGGTGTGCAACAGGGGCCCGAACGGATCCCACACCCGTCGACGTCACAAAAGGGACAATAGACAAAAAACTGGAAGTACGACCTGTAACGGTGACTCTTAGTAAACACGGTCGTGTGCCTACTGTCGAAGTAAATCTTTGCAAATCCATTCCGGTCGTAACTCTTATGCTAGACACCGGCTCAGGACCAAATATAATTAAGGAAACTTTTATACCTAAAGGCAGAACTATTGATTATAATAATATTTTAAAACTAAACGGCATAAACGAATATCCCGTGTACACTCTCGGGAAAATAATTCTATCAGTTTTTGGAAAGGAAGTAATTTTTTATATCGTATCGAATGACTTTCCCATTTTACAGGTCGGCATATTAGGCAACGATTTCTTTGAACAAAATTCTTCGAAAATAGATTACGCAAAGGGATACCTAGATATATCGGGAATAAAGGTACCCTTCTTGTCACCCGAAACCGTTATAGCACCTCCGCGCACGGAATTTTTATTTTACGTCAGAGTAGAAAATCCCGAAATAAAAATTGGATATATTCCGAGAATAAAAATAGCTCACGGAATTTATTTAGGAGACACCATAGTAGAAAGTGTAGCACGTACTCACAGCGCTTTTTCATTTTTTTTTTTAAAGTATATATACTACTTAGGTTATTTTTTTTAAATAAAAAGTACTATCATTTAAGCTGTAATTTCTAATGTGATACACGAGTTTTTTATTGGACATATAAATTGTAAATACAACTATGGAATGCTACAAATCATTCAAATTTTTATTTTTATTTGATACACCAGCTTTTTGTTCGATACACTTTGTACCTTTTAATACCTTTTTCTTTTACAAAAATAGTTCTTATAAGTGTTCTGTAATATTAATGTGTTCTGTAATATTAACTTATTACGTAACTAACTTACTGTAATACTAAGTATTAACATATGTCATTTGAATTGCATACAAAAATATGTATCATTATATGTAAATTAGTAATATTAGGTCAATTGGAAAGTTCCGTTCGTTTTTGTTTGCAAAAAGTATGGTTTTATTTAAAAAACGAAATGAAAAAGTACTCTAATCAAAATATTGTCCATCGTTAGCGATGACTTTTTCCCATCTTTCCCCTGTAACTGTGTGACCAGATTTCAACAGCTCGTTGTACACTATACCCTTCTAATTCCACCAAATACAGAACATTGCCTTCTTTCCGTGGATATTCCGTTTTGGCGTTGATGTCGATGGTTGGCCATAAATGGTTTTTCGCCTTTCAATGTCTCTTGGCTTCAGTTCACATGGGACCCATTTTCCTTCCTTTTGGACCTTTCTCAAGGCTTTCAAACGATCGGAAATAACAGATTGAGCATAATTTAATGCTTCTGCAAGTTGTTTTTGCATTTGACATCCAGCAATACTTGCAATTCTTCGTCTTCAAATGCTCTTGGCCATTCGAAACGCTCTTTATTCTCCACATTAGAATCACCACTTTTAAAGCGTCAAAATCATCTTCTGTATGTTTATCGGAAGGAGCACTATCACCATAAACCTCTACAAGCGTTCGATGAGCTTCAGCTGTAGTTTTCTTTCATTTGAAGCAAAAGATTAACACTTCGCGCAAATGACGCTTATTTGGCTCAAATGTCGACATTTTTGATGCAGTAAAAAGCAAGTTATTGATACAAACGTTATTAATATATACTTTTATATACTGAATTTTATTGACAGATGATAAAACTAAAAAATTAAGCTTGGTTTAGACATTAGAGTTATCGACAGTTTTAGTTAGAGTTACTAGCCACTAGATGGACGGAACTTTCCGATTGACCTAATAGCATTATTTAAAAATTTTTTTTTTGTTAATACATTTTTTCCGCAGAAAATGTATTTACAGCGCTTTTAAAAAAAAAAAAAAATAAATCTATTTTTAGTGATATGCATTTTGTAGTATTTAACGTCTTCTTATAAATACGAATTAATTAATCTGGCACATATTTCTCTCAGAAGAATACGCACTTTTAACGTCTTTTTTCCCTTTTTTAAAAACGTAACTGATTAATATATATTTAATATCAAAAAGTTTTTATTTTCAGCAAACTTGCGATATAATAAAAATAAAATATTAAATAAAATCAACAGCCTATGTTCGATCATCACCGAACATAGGTTACTTTATAATCACAATTTCCAATGGGACAATGTCCAAATCTTAGATGAAGAGCCTTCTTATAGGAAACGTTTGATCTCAGAAATGCTTTACATAAAGAAACAGAAAAACAGTCTCAATCTGCAAACGGACACTGAAGGTCTTCACAAGGCATATTTGCCCATTGTAAACAAAGTTTGACTTTTTGATACTGACGGCCCGTCTCCTCTCTCAGTGCGCGGCGTTCCGTTTCAGCGAGCGGTCACGTTGTGTGCGACACGAAATGTTCGGCTCTCACATTTGCAGTCCATTCGTCGGTATGCGTTCATACCTTTTACACTTATATAGACACTAGTTCTTATTGGCTTACTCATGTTGGTGAGTGTTCACTTTTTATCTCAATTGCGGTTGTCAAGTTATTCAAGTTTACTTTTTCATAAGAGTTCTTTTCCTTTTTCCTTTTTTATCAACTAGAATTTGGCTATGAGACTTGACATCACTTTGACTGCTCAATTGCAAGAATAATGTCGTGCTCTACGTCCAGATTCAACCGAACTGCACATTTTCGCGTTCTATGAATGTTGCGACAAGTATTATTTATTATTATTTTTTTAAACTATTTTTTATTCTATTCACTTCTGTTAACATCTGAAGAGGGCTCAATCCGGCAGAAACTTGTAATGGTACTCTTTCTCCGATTATTATTATATTAGTATATGTCGTGTCTTCATTGTTCACTTTTTTGTATCTCTGATTAATGTCTTTTATTATATGTGTTCTATTTAATGCGCTGACTCTTATTTCGCCCTTTATTTGTTTTTATTTATGTTATATACGAAGAATCTTTATACCGTTGTTATTATATTTAAATAAAATCACTATTTTAATGATTAAGTAATTAATATAGTGATTTGCTCTTTTGTTACAGCAAGACTGAACATGGAACTTACTACAAGAAAACATTATTCCATTTAGGATAATATTTTTCTTAATAAGTGTCTCTGCAGGGTTTTAAGGTGGTAAAGTGGTTATTAAAATTATTAATATTATAAATTGATGATCATTTAATCTGTGATATCAGAAGACGCGGTAGCGTCTGCCATCAAGTATATTTTTGTAGTTATGAAGGGGGTAATAATAACGTACTATGTCATAAAAGAAATGCTACAGTCTTTACAAGAAAGAACTCGCTTACATAATTAAAAATTATTGTTTTGTTTAAACATATTGATGTTATAAAAAAATGCATATATTGGGGAAGAATATAGATTTTACAATTAAAATAAGATAACAATCATGTCCGTAAGTGTACTTGATGCGTAGATATACAATATATGAATATGTGTACGTATTTTTCAACCAAATTTATGTCCTTGTTAATTTATTCCTTCAGATACATCGTCGTCGTCGTCTTCGTAAAATCTTGTTCCCTTTTGCTACACTTTTTCAGTATTTTTTTTATACCCCTTCTACATTTTTTTACACTTATTTTCTGCACTTTTTCTATACCTTTCCTACACCTTTTCTGCACTTTTTCTACATTTTTAATACACTTTTGTTGCACATCTTCTACACTTTCTTTGCACCTCTTTTGCACCTTTCCCGCATTTCTTTTACATCTTTCATGTACCTTTTCTGCACTTTTTCTACATCTCTACCACATCTCTTTTATATCTCTTTCGCATCAATTTTGCATTTTTTGCTTTCCATATCTCTTCTCACCTTTTGCAATTCTTTTGTATTTTTTCCGCACTTTTACACCTCTTTTGCATCTCTTCTGCACCTCTTCGCATCGTTTCTACACATCTTTCGGATATTTCTACATTTCTTCTGCATCTTTTAAGTACCACTTCCGCACCACTTTCATACCTTATTTTCTTTTTCCGCATTTTTTCCGCACTTTTTTCGCATCTTATCTGTCTGCGTACATTATCTATTTACATTATCTACTTATACATCTACATTATCTATCAACTTGTCGATGTTATCTATTCACTTGACAATGTTATTTACCTATTTTCTAATATTATCTATCTACGTTATATAAAGGGTGTCCCAAAATTAATGCAAGATTTGAATTAAATAGAAAACACAGTTTTTAGTCTTTTGATTGTTATTTTTTTATTGAATCATAAAGTACATAGGATAGGGTTATTTGTGGAATAACACATCGGGCAAATGGC
>NW_017304472.1:138917-141310 GCF_001594115.1 Trachymyrmex septentrionalis | reverse complement strand
TTGTTTTTGGACGACCAGTGTGTTTGGCGTCTCCAACTGATCCAGTCTCCCTGAATTTTTCAATTAATCTCTTCACAGTTGACGAAGTTAAAACACTATTCCGACCATATTTTGTATGAAATTTTCGAACTGCGGCCGCCAAACTTTCATTATTTTTGAAATATTGTTCAATAATGAACACACGTTGTTCTATCGTGTAACGCTCCATTTTCACTAACCCTAAACTGTCAGCTGTTAAATTGTTTTTTTTTTGGGTTGCCAACACTTTACTGCACAAATGGCGGCAAATTTAAATCTTGCGTTAATTTTGGGACATCCTTTATTTGGCTATTTATGATATTTATCGCTTATTTACGTTATCTATTTACTCATCTATATTATCTATTCACTTTCCCACATCTTTGATACCTTTTTTGCATTTTTTCTACCCTTTTTCACATCTCTTCTACATGCGCATAACAAATACGGAAAAATTGCATTAAAAATTGTCACGTTCAAAAAGTGCGATAGCATTTCGCGTTAATTACCGCCAAAGTTGTCATTAAAAAGCAAGAAAACGAGAATAAAAAAGAAAATGACTATCTGGCAAATGTCATGTAGTATTTGTATAGATCGAATAAGAGCGTAATGAGTTAATAGAGATTGATCAATATACAAAATATTTATATCCTACGTGTAAAAGAACGGAGAAATATGTAACAATAAGTGTTATGGCCAAACAAATACTTACTTATTAGAAAGACATCATAATTTTTCTAAATTATTTTCAAATATTATTTCTTTATTATTACCTTAATTTATCGTTGTTATTATCATAATATTATAATTTAAATATAAATATAAAGTGTATTATTACTAATAACAAGAACATAACAAAAATTCGTTATCAACCATTCGGAATCAACCAGAAAAGACATTAAAAATGTACAATAAAAAAAGGCATCAAGTATATTTTGCAATATCTTTACATTAAAATCATTGTAAATATATAAAAATAGTAATGAAAACAATACTTAACAAAAGTTCTTGAAATCTACCCGAAAGAGACATTAAAAAAAGGCGTCAAGTATATTTTGTAGAAAAAAACTAAATATGATGCAAAAAGAGAAGTGAAATTAAAATAATATTTCAAGTACCTTTATTTAAAAAGTCTCATGGAACACAGTTCTTCGAGCGACATCTTGAAGGCGTCCTTATGATGTGGATCCTTTAGACATCCTTTATGACAGTGTTATATGAGTTAATCTCATAATTATAATATACTACACAAAGTACGGATGACATTTGAAGTTATCGTCAAGTTTTTTCTTCATTATAATCCATTGACAATTTTATATTAATATATTCACAATTTTAATCACTTTCAGTCTATTTTATGTGTCTTGCGTAATGAAATACTTGGTTAATCACATTTATTTCACATCCATTTTTTATTAAGAAAAATGTATTTAATATCTTTTTTATTTACTTGGCATATATTTTTTCTTTTTTTAAAAAAGTTTTTTAGTCTTATTATTGCTTTGATTCTCTAATTTGAAGTTGTCTCATCATTTGACTAACATAAGAAACATTGCAGTCATTACAGTTTATATACTACATTATTATTTTTCTCGTGTGGATCTTTGTCTTTAAACCCTAATGAATTTATTGAGTTTGTTAAAGCACTTATAGCCCATCATATATAGTTATACATTCGTTTGTTACATTAATGATTTTGTTAGTAATTGATTTTACGTAAGGAAAATTCATTGACTTTTCTCGTTCCATCAACACTTCCAAAATTCGAATTAATTGTTACCAATTGTTATTGTAGATTTTTTGACAATTCAATTTTTAATCTGTTGATAGGGGAGACTGAAGACTGGTTAATAGTCAAAATACGTACGAGGTTGATTGTCAAAATGTTTATAACTCAAACAGGTTATGGCAGAAAAATCTTTTTTTTGACTGTAGATTGCGAAATAATATTAATTTGTTGCGTAAAATAATTTGCATCACAAGCATTGTATATATTATTTATAACAATTTTTAAGAAAATAAAGTTGATCAGTAAATTTTTTTATCACCTATTTTGTTATCTGACAAGTTTTTGACATTATTAATCACGATATCCTTGTATTTATAAAAAATGACATGTCTTAGAGGATCTTTGTTACAATTAATTAATCATTATTCTGACAAGGTTGTAAATACAATCTCTTTTATTAAAAATGGCTATTTCGGATTGGTCAAAATGAGAAGAGGTTAGATAGCAATTAATTATAATATTTTTAGAGAACACATTTTTAGAGAATATATTTATAAATATATTATGTTTTATATAGACATATATAGATGTATATGTTTTTCCATTTCATATAGAAACTACGATAAAAAAAAAACACTGCTTGATA
>NW_017304472.1:123933-138817 GCF_001594115.1 Trachymyrmex septentrionalis | reverse complement strand
GCGTAAGAACCAAAATGAAAAAAAAAAACAAATTACGTATTTTATGATTAAAATAACTTTATATTTGTATTAATACCATATTTATTATTATTTCTCAAAACAGCTGAAATTAAAAAAAAAGCTGTATTTTTTGTGTGTTGTTTATAACAAATATGCTACTGCCAATCTTAGAACATGTGACAATCAACCCAGAACACGGGGTTAATTGTCACATTTTCAGTTTTATTTAAAATTAAATAATTTATTTTTACGATATAATGAATTTACGAATAATGTTTTTTTTTTAATACCTAAAGGTTGTAAGTATATTATAATGTATATAATACTTCAAACTCAGGCATCCACTTTTTTCTAAAATCATTAATTAAAAACAATGATAACCAGTCCCGGTCTCCCCTACAATCAAAAATCATTTTCAATGGATAACCATTGTTTTTTAAAATCTTTATTATTTCCATTTTTTTTATAAAAAGAAAGATTTGATAGTAAGATCGCTCTATCTATCAAATATAATTCTGATCTTATGACAAGTAGAATAATTAAAAAAAAAATGACAAGCATCTGTCTGAAAACTTCCTTTATGATATTATTTAAAAATAATTCTATTATCTTTATTGATGACTGATAGATCAAAAAAATTCAAGCAATGGCTTTACTCGTATTTAATTATAATTTAAGTCTATTATGTTAATTTACGACGAGTGACACCGCAGCATGAACATCGACTCATACAATACATATTAAATTTATTTAATTATTGTCATTTCATCTTAAATTTTAATTCACGAGAAAAATAATTTGCGTTATAACAACCATAGTGTTAGGACTAATTTGTATTTGACTCCTGTGGTCAAATATCGTTGATCATCCAGTTTATTAACTGTTGGGAATGAGTGAATTCCAATAAATGATTGAAAGATGATTTATTTAGTCAAAAACAGACTTGACGACACATCGTATACAAAAACGATTAGAGAGAGGGAGAAAAACTGCCGGTAGGGCATGAATACAAAAAAAAACGCGCCTCTAGCGGCAATATTAAACATAAAGATATCGATAACTAATCGGTTGTGACTCGTATGTCGGTAATCCGCCGGGCGCCATAATTGATTGGACAAGCAACTATCCATCATTAACTATTATGAGAAATTTGATGTCGGAGTATAATCACAAGACGAAGGTTTTATGGATTTAATGTAATAAATTCGCTGATGAAGGCTAGAAGTTAGCCGAAATGTTCGACAAATATATTTATAGAGGATTATTTTAAATCAATCGAAATAAACGCGCAATTATTACAGCGCCGATTCCTAAAGACCTATTTGTAATTTGTTAATTGTTCTATTACATTATTAAATTCATCTACAATATAAAACTTTATTCTTAGGTGCAATCATAAAGACATCATCAACGTATCTATAATATTATATGTTAAGATACGTTAAAACAAGAAAATTTAATAATCTCTCTTTTCCAAATCCTCCATAACAATATCAGATAATCAATAACTGGGGAAAGGAAGGAACTCATAGGTATGCTATATATTTGTTTATAAATTTCACTGAACATAAAATATATAGAAGTTGGAACAAACTTGATTGCATTAATAAAATTGTCTTTAGGGATTTTTGTGACACATTTTATGGAATTCCACCTTTTAATCACACCATCTTAAGATCCAATATTTGTGAAGAGAGAAGTTACATCTAAAGAAACTATTTTTTCAAATGTATCTATCGTCATTCCAATTGGCGTTTTATGAAATTTAGAGTTATTTTTTATTTGATATTTTGCAGGAGGGATATAGCAATAATGTTTTGTAAATAACTAGCTATAGGCTGTATTAATAAAGGGTACAATGATCCTGAAAGGAATGCTTGTCTTCTTTGTGTATTGTGAGTAAATCACCCACACGATACGAATGACTGTCGATTTTCAATAGTCGACTATAAGTCGACTATAAGTTGACTATTTGCTGGCTATTAGTCGACTGTGTTTTAATCGACTTAAAGATGACAAAAGGTCTAAGCTTCACGTACGCACGCACGCATGTACACAAAATATTTTATTATTAAAGTTACAATTAAAAGATTAAAAAGGTCAAAAAATTAATGAACAATTCAATATTATGAAAAATTAAATTTCAATGTTAAATTATATTACATTGTACGCGTTTCGAATTTTACAGATTTTTTATAATTTTGTGCTATATACATACATATATATGATTGTTTACAAAATAATAATAAAAAAAGATTCATTTTTTTTTTAATATTTTATATTTGCCTTTAAATATTTTTTTTTAGTATTTTATATTTTAAATTTATAAATATTGTCAAAATATTGAGATGATAAATACGATATATAAATTGATAGTATTTCTTTAGTTTAAAAATGAAATTATTTGCAAAGGTTTAAATCAGGTAATTAGTTTATTTGATACAATTATGTGGTATTATACTTGCTCACTGTTATGTTACAATTGAATTGTCGAGTGCCAACTATCGACCGATTTCACAACGTAATTTCGACTCGCTGCCTTTACCAGTGTTCACTCTTATTTTTACTCCTAATTGTTTCACGCATGCGTTAATGATTCTAGATCATATCAATGGATCACGTCCGTTGAACATAAAATTAGAATGGATTGATTTCTAAGTATATAAATTCCTACATCCCTTCCCATCAATTAATGCAAATTAATTCTTATTTGCACTGTTTACATCTGAAATCGGTAGTTTACATAGTTTATGAATCGCTCGTTTGCAGATTCCGTTTGCTATTTTTAATGTAACAATTCGTCTCTTGTCATCTTTATTTGAATGCAATTCGACGACTTTACCCAATTTCCACATTAACAGTGGCAAGTCTTGAATAAATACAATATTATCGACTAATAAATTGGCGTTCTCAATATTCCATTTGGTCTTACTTTACAGTGATGTAAGATATTCTCTACTCCATCGCTTCCAAAAATCTTGTGCAATTCTTTACACTACTAATTGCCAACGATCGAGTCGATTTATAGGAATCTCAGTCAAGTCGACGAGGCTCATTAACGGCTTTCCAATGAGAAAACCCCGCGGTAAGCTGCTGCAGATCTATCGGTGTGGAAGGCTGTCGACAAATCGGTCGCAAATTTAAACACGCCTCTACCTGAACGAGTACAGTCAGCTCCTCGAACGTTCGAAGTTTCTCTCCAATAATTTGTCTCAAATGAAACTTACACGACTTGACACCCTCCTCCCAGAAACCCACATGAGATGCGGAAGGAGGGATAAATTGTCATACAATATTGTTCTGAGTACTAATTGCATCGCCTATTTCTTATGCTTCCTTTATGAGTAAAAGCTGCATTTCGCGGAGTTCGTTTTTTGCTCCAACGAAATTAGTTGCATTGTCGCAAAAAATACATTGTTGACAGCCGCGCCGTTCTATAAAGCGTCTCAGTGCAGCTATGAAAGATACCGCACTGATATCGCTAACAGCTTCGAGATGTATGCCTCCATTGCGAAACAAATAAACAATGCTATATATGATTTATTGGTTTTACTTCAATTATGATTAGTCCGCCAAAATCTACGACAGTGAAAAAAGGAGATTTGAGATAACGCGTTCCGCTGGCAACTGTCCCATTAACTGAGACATGGCCTTCGACTTGTTTCGGAAACAAACCACGCAATTATAGACGGTTTTTCTTGCAATATTCTTTCCTCCAATTGGCCAATACGTCTCACAAATCAAATACAACAATGCCCGAGGACCTGCATGTAACAACTAGACATGTTCTTCAAATAATAATTTTGTGAACCTACTGTACGGCCATGATAAATGCCCGTCAAACCTCTCTAACCTCATTCGACAAGCAATCAAAATTGCGATTTAGTAAATTTGATTTAGCATTTTTAATGAAGCGGAAAATCCACGCCAATGTTCGTTCAATTCTTGACAGTGAAGATTGATTGTCTAGTAAAATTTGTATTGTATGATTGGAATTATCCCAAATAGTAAAATGTCTGTAGTCTTCTAGCAGATTCGAGCAGAAAATGACGGCAATCTGCCATCAACTGCGTTCGCATTAGGCTTGTGTTCTGTTAACATCGCCTGTCAACATAATGTAAAGGCAAATTGTTGGCAGAAACCAAGCAGATCCTGTCGACATTATCTGACGCTAGATTATCAATAAAAACGATGTAGATACTATTCTGACAGCAAATAGAAATTGATAATTAATTGTCGACAGATTGTCCCAGAATTTGTTGGGTTTCTGTCAACAATCTGCTATCAAATCGTGTCAGAACAGGATCTCGTCGTTTCTGCTGACAGTCTAGTGATAGATGATTTCAATAGGATCTTGATTTCTGTAGACAATATACTATCAGATTGTATCACATCTGCTCTGTCTCTTTCTCTAGTCTGTCATTTACTTCTTTTTGCAGATTCTATTACGTTTTTTTCTAGCAGTTTGTCAACATTATTATATACATCTATAATAATTATGTAATAATTCTGTTGTTATTTTGTTTTTGGCATAGTGTGTAACAGACATTTAAAAAATCAGTTTTCTACAGACTTGACTATTTGGGATTAGTAATCAAGGAGATTTGTGACCTCTGAATTTGCTCAACCTCGACAATCCTCACTTCCGACTGTGAGAGAGATCCGCCAACCGCGTTTTAGCCGAACATTGTAACCTGACAGCCAATCGGAACCGTCTCACCAAATTTTACAATTCTTTAAGATGTTCAGACTGCTTGCCCTCAAAATTAAATCAGCTGGATTTTTCTCGCTCTTCACATGACGCCAACCATCCGCAGAGAGAACGGACTGAATCTCGGCTATTCGATTTGACACAAACATTTTTTGTCTAGCCGAATCATCGAAAATTGCTATATAAATCAACCATCTGCAAATAAATGCATATTCCATGCGCGCATGGACGCATCACAAAACGCATGCAAGTACAGTCGACTCGTACTGTAACTCGAAATGACTTTGGGAGGGACTTAAATAGCGTATATTTCTTTCAAATCTTCCTTGTATCGTTCCATGCCTGCTGGAGATTAACGGATCGCACGTTAACGGATCATTTCATCCAATATTCAACATCTAAGTCTCCTGCATAATTAATTTTGCACGAATTGAAATGGGACTTATCAAATCCAGAGGATCAAACAACCTTGAAATTGCCACCAAAACTTCCCGCTTGGTCTCAATGGAAGCCGTTAACTGAGCCGAAAATTGAAATATATTTTGCTCATGGTGTCAATTCATGTACCCTAATGCCTTGACAGTATCCATATTAATTGCCACCGCCGAGAATTCCTCTATCCGATGATTGATTTGTGACATTTAGAATTTCTTTACAGTTCGAATGCCACTTATGTGGCTTGAATCTGCTGCTATTCAATAATGTTTTTAATTGAAGGATTAAATTAACCGCGTCATCTCTACAGTTTACTCTTGTTAAGATGTCATTAACGTATAAATCATTTAATAATACCATACCCTTGAAGCCTGTTGAAATAATAGCCGGCACTATCGGCTACATATCTTATTCAGCATATCGCCAAAAAAGGAGCACATGCTAAACCGTTACAGTACTTAAATTCTTGGATCGCTCGAAGAAAATCGTCACAAAATTCGCTGGTGATCCCAAATCCTACTCCTGTATTAGAATCTGCTTTACATACATATTTTGCAGATTAGCTATTGAATGTAATCAAAATCTTAAGATAATGTCAATTATATTGTCCTGCAAACTCGCTCTTACTATCAATGTATCATTTAGCGAAATTCCTGACGTTGATTTGGGCGGAGCCGTCGAACACCACTCGCAACTTAGTCTTGACGCTTGTTTCTCGAACTTTCACACCGTAATGCGGCAATTATATTCGAGACTCGGTATTATTTTCTTCTATAACCTTGAACATGTGATTTAAATTGTTATATTCTCGTATTCTAAATATTGTTTATAAAATTCCAAATATTGTTTATGAAATTTTAATTAAAATTTACATTCCAAGTAATTCAACCATTGCGATGTTTCTCGATTCTCCTAACTATATTTTGTTTTCTTGGAAGGGCAATCGAACGACAAACCGTCCCGAATCATTTTGCATTACTGTGTTTTTGAAATATTATACAATAGTTTTTACAATCTCGTTTCTGAACTAATAATTTAATAAATTTATTGGTTTGATATTCCTCTAAATTCCAAAATTTTAATAGCGTCTCATTAACAATTCTGATTCAATAAATAAATATGTATATACATTTAAAAACTGACAATTGATCGATCGATTTTCTATTAAATGTTCAAGGATTGAACGAGCTATTATCCATCCGAAACTACTGTTCTGCAATATCGACAAGCTCTCACCGAGCTCAATTTTAGTTTTGTAACAGTTACAAGAAGAATTCTCCGTCTATGAGTGTATTTATATTGCCGGGATTAAAGAAAAACGGATCTGCCAATTTTAAATTATTTGGAATTGATAATAGCGATGCTTGAATCGCAAATGATGGTAATTTTTTAGTTATGCGCTGAACAACCAGGCAATATACATATATCCAACTCGAACTCTGACACGTAGTGAGATCGTAATTGTAATCGGCAACTAGATTTTACTTGACAGCTCATATTATTTAGACCATTTATTGACTCATGGATTTTACTTCGAGGCAAGTCTAATCGCTTACACGTCGCCATTGTGACAAAATCAATTTCGCATTGTGTAATTGTTAAGCAGAACTCGCTTGACCGTTACCTAGCTTAATGTTGACAATAGACTCCCTCAAGCTGGGTATCAGTTTGTTACTAGCGTTTATAGTGATCAAAGTAATAAGTTTTGTCAGAGGATAAGTTGATATATTGTATGAAATTCTTTGATTTTCTCTTTCAAAAGGGATTCCATACATCAACTTATATTTGCTTGTATTTGCTTCAAAATATAATTACAAATGTAATAATGGCAGCAATTATTACAATATCAGGATTTTAAACTATGTCTGTACCCGAAATTCATCCAGCGATTTTAAGTAAGGAAAACCTACTGTGGAAAAGTGGCCATGTAGTTAACGTCAAAGAAATTCAATTTACAGAAAGTAGTTTGATTACAGGATATGTAATTAGACAAATTTTAATTAATTTGACACCATATACAAAGTAACACTTGATGTAAAGATATATTATATATTTTGTTTGTGTAAACATTGTGGTTACGTTATTATTATTTTACATACAAAAATATTTACGTCGACAGTTTAATGGTCAAGAATTGTGTCTGCTCAAAGTTGTAAATGCCCAGTTGATTCAGGGAAACAATGCAAGCATATTACAACTCTTGTATTTTATCAAGTTAAATTCTATCAGTACAAACTTACCCCCTTTTTAAAAAAGGCACTACCATAAGCATCTTGTTTCTCATCGAGAATAAAACGTGAGTATCCGATCCAATTAATTAGTAGTTTCAATTATTTTTCAAAAATATTCTTATTGAAGGCTTCTTATTTCAACCCAAGTAACTTTAATTTGTCAAAATTTATTACTCTTCGAAAAAAAAAATATATCAAATGAAAAATTAAAACCCATACGCTACAATTTTAATTAATCAAGTTAAATTCTATCAAATTAAAAAGTAAAACACAATTGGTACTGTCTCTTGTTATTTACTTAACTCTAATAATATGTATCATTCATATAATTTGATATGTGATTGGAAACAAGACCGTCAATATAAATATTATAATTTTAAATCAAAGCGCCTTCGCGGTCCGAGTGTTAAGATGTTGAACTACTATCTTAATATACATTCAATTAAATTGAATTAATATTTCAGAAATAAATTGAGAGCCGATGAAATTCTGAAACAAATAATCCCCCCAAATTTACATTCAATTTAATTGAATGTATATTAAGATAGTAATTCAACATCTTAACACTCGGACCGCGAAGGCGCTTTGATTTAAAATTATAATAATTTGATATGATTTTGATATCAACAAAATTAGCGCCAAGTTAAATTCTATGTAATTCGGATGCCAAATTAAATAAATAATATTAACTTTAATGATGTATCATTCTTATAATATCAAAAACTAGCGCCAAATTAAATTCCATTTCTTTATACTACGCTAAATTATATATATTATGAATATTAATCTAATGATATGTATAATTTGTACAAAATATTTGATATTAAAATAACAATTGTGGCACTAAGTTAAATTCTATTATCAAAATAAAAATTAAAACCAAAAAATGATACTATTTTTATTATATATATTTAATCTAAATAGTACTCTCTTTAATTTTTATATAATGAAGTTTAAGTACCCTGTTGCAAATTTTTATGGGGAATTTTTCAATGGGTTTGCCTAACCATGGATACCCATGATAAATTCGACAGGTTCCCATGGCAGGAGGCTCCTATCTTGTTATAAATTCTCATGGATTTTTTCATGGGTTCTTATAGAGGACTATAACAGGTTGCGCACTATAAAAAGAATAGGGAAACAGAGAATAACAATTTCAACCTATCAGAAATTGTGTATTCCACAATACATAATTTCTGATAGATTGAAATTTTTATTCTCTGTTTCCTGTTTCCTATTCCTTTCATTGTACGCAATTCCAAAGATTCTGTAGGAGTTTATATAGTATATGTAATCAAATGATGACAACAAAGAAAAATATCAGGGTGCTCCTCGTCTCCTACCCAGGTCTGATCTCTTCTTCGAGTTGATATTTCCGTCCTACTACTGAATCACACAGTCCTGACGCTGATAGCTTCTCTATTGTACCTATTTTCTCTAAATTTCTTACAATAGATACCTATAGGATTTACGCAGCATGTATAAATAGGATAATATAGGAAATTTTTCTACACGGTTTTACATAAGAATCTATAGCATCAGTCCATAAAAAGAGGCTCCTATAAGATCGCATGAGAAAAAGAATGATGTGCACGTTGATGCAATTCTAAATGATATACAGGATATCTCGTATTTGGGACCATTTTTGTGTCCAGATAAAATAAACTAAAGTCGAAAAGTCCTGTAGTTATTTTGTAATTTGTACAATAGTTAGTTTATAAAAATTGCCGAATAAACGGATAAAATACGCATGAGACAACTTTAAAATATTTTTCAGAGTTCTTTATGACATATACGCGAAAACTACGCGATTAATATTAAAAATGAACATAATCTTGATGTACGACTTATTTTGTCGAAAACAATAAATAATAAGCAAATGGAAGATGAGAGCGATGAAAACTGCACGAGCGAAAACAATAATAATGACGATGAAAGCAAGCGACGTGAAAATGTCTGCAAAGATTTTTGTCAGTCTAGAATCAGATAATGGTAAATATATTTGAATTAATTATAATATTGTAAATATAATATATAATATTTATAATATTTAATATTTGTCATATTTAATATTTTTACAGAAATTAATAAAGAAATAATAAAAAACATGGACAAGAAAGGATAATTAACTGAGAAGGAGAACCAATTAATTTTTCATCGATATTTCACTGATCCATTTTTATCTAGAAATAATATTATTATATATAACAATGGAACCAGACGACATCCGATATTTATTAAATGAAAGATCTTGCCAGCCAGATCTTAAAGATGATTTCAAGTATTTTCCTGTTTACTGTTATAACAGATGATTTAATCCGAATTGGTACAAAAATGGTGACATCATACGAAATTGGCTGATTTATTCACCACAGACGTATTATTTTACTTTCCGTGTTGGTTATTTATAAACGATAAAACATCCATGGGCCGATCCAAAGAAAGGATTTTGCAATTTAAAAAAAAAAAGAATCGAAAAAATATATCAGTACAAATGTAGCCAAAGTCATTTGAATGCCCAAAATGTTTTGGCGCTGACAAAATTTAAATTATTTAAGAATAAAACTGTTTGAAATCAGTAATTAAAAACAGAAAAAGATGAAGTGATTCAAAATAGAGAAACGCTTAAAAGATATTTAGATGTGGCTCCTTTTCTCGCCAAACAAAAGTAAAGCGTGTTTTTTTAAGTGTTTTTTGATAGAACTTACAACTGTAAAAACTAGCACAAAAATGCAATTATAATCAAAAATTTTTTTTTTATTCGAAAGATCAATGTATGGCATTAACAATTGAAAATGATTTCGGGCATATGGCCACCGCGGCTGTTCTTGACGAAGCGCATTCTGGACGTCCAATTTTGAGTGACTTTTTCGAGCAGTGTATGTCACGAATAACACGAACAATGTTGTCCTCCAAGGCGTCAATTGTTGCTGGTTTATCAGCATAAACCAGTGACTTGACGTAGCCCCAGAGGAAATAATCGAGAGGGGTCAAATCGCACGACCTTGGAGGCCAATTGACAGTTCCATTTCTCGAAATCAACTTATCGCCAAATTTTGATTTCAATAAGTCGATGGTTGCGGTCGACGTGTGGCACGTAGTGCCATCCTGTTGAAACCACATCTCGTCCGGATCAATGTCATCCATATTTTCAAATAAAAAATCATTGATCATGGTGCGGTAATGATCTCCATTGACCGTAACGCGAACTCCGGCCTCATTTTGAAGAAATAAGGTCCGATGATGCCACCAGCGTGTAAACCGCACCAAATGGTGCATTTTTCTGGATGTAATGGAGTCTGTAGGATCTCTTGTGGATTGTTCTCATTCCATATGCGGCAATTTTGCTTATTAACAAACCCGTTAAGCCAAAAATGAGCCTCATTGCTGAACACAATTTGTCGATAAAGTCGTCTATAAGTTGCGCGAATCGACGACTGATTTTCAAAGTAAATTTGGATAATTTGGTAGCGTTGTTCAAGCGTGAGTCTATTCATAATGATTTGCCAGAGTATACTGAAAGAAATAAAAAAATTTTTTTTATTAAAATTTAATTTTTTGTTTTATTTTTTACAATTTCAAGTTCTATCGGGCTTAAAAAAACACCCTTTATTTAGAGACCATAGGAAAGACGATAATTTTGCAAATAGAGGTAATTTTATTGAATTGTTAGAGCTTATAAAGAAACACGATTTAGTATTATCTAAGCGCTGGAGTAAATCAAAACAAAATGCTAAATAATACTAGTCCGAAAATACAAAATAAATTTTGAAACTTGATGGCTAAAGAAGTACAACGAAATATTGCAAATAAAATAAACAAAGCTCAACTTTTTACAATTATATAATAGTTGATTCGATAATTGATCTGTCCAGAGTAGAACAAATGTCTCTGTCTATTAAATTCATCAATGAAACTTTCATGAAAGATTTCTTGCTTTTGTAACATTATCTGGTTGTTCTGCTAAAGATTATTATAATTCCATAATCAAACAACTAAAAGCATTTAATATAAATTTGCAGAATTGTCGTGGGCAAGCCTACGATGGAGCAACGAAATATGGATAAACAATGTCAAGCAATATTTCTGGTTTACAGGCAAGAATAAAAAATTATATATCCGAAATAATATTAGTACATTGCTATACACATAATTTTAACCTTGCACTTGTCGATTCTGTAAATGCATGTGCAGAAGTAAAATCATTTTTCGGTATTTTAGAACAAATATATGTATATATATGTTACCGAAAGCTTGCCTCAGTTAAAATTGTTCGAAGAAATATTAAAAAACTTAAACGACATTGGCGACAAATTATTAACATTAAAAAGAGTTTCTACTGTTCGATGGAGTCATCATAGCGCAGTAAATTCCGTACTAATTAGTTTGAAAGCTATTGTACAGATGTAAGAACAAAATGCTATGGGTAAAATTGCTAATGCTACTGGAAAACAAATAGCTGAAGTCAGGGGTATACTGAGTTGCACGCTCTCATTAAAGTTTGTTTTTTTATTAGATCTCTGGCGAAACATTTTATTATTATAAAATGTGAGCACTTGTCAAAGTACTTGCAGAAACCAAATTTAAATTTAAATACAGCATGTATGATAATTAAAATACGTTTTTAGAATTAAAAGAAACCAGAAACACCGAATCCACTGATAAAAAGTATTTTGAATATCACGAAAAGACAAAAAAAATTGCGGCCGAAGTAAATTTATCTACCGAGTATAAAGTGAAAAGAATAGGCAAGAAAAAAAAGTTTTACGACGTAGTGCATAATGATTATCAACATCAGAATAGCCAAACGGATTTCAAAGTAACCGTTTATCACACAGCATGAGACATGTTAATAAATGCAATTAAAATAGATTTAAAGATTTTATAATTTGAAATGCAAATTTTTTCTTGTTTGGACGATAACGATAATAGTGAACAGGACGTAGATAACGATAATAGTGAACAGGAAAACATTGATGCTTTAAAAAATTTGAATAAATTTTATCAAAGAGATATAAAGTCGAATGTAGTGGAGGAACATATTTCATTTAAGAAATTGATTGTCATTTGGTGCTAATTTTCTTACTAAAACTATAGAAAATGTATTACGTTTCATAATATTATATGATTTAGAACGTATCCAAAGTTGATAAAATTAAACAAAATATTTTTAATCTATAAATATTGTAGGGACAGAAAGAAGTTTTAGCAGATTGAGTCTCATTAAAACGTACTCAAGAACAACTGTGCTATAAGAAAGACTTTTTAACTTAGCTATTGTATATTAAGCATAAAATCAGAATATGCTAAAATTGCATAGATTTTGATAATGTTTTAGATACATTTAAACAAATTAAAAACAGGAAGATTAATTTATAAGTGTTTAACTTATTGCAGTTATAGTTTATAAAGTCTAATTTCGTGTTTGTACTTTAATTTGTTCTAAATTTTATTGTTCTTGTATTTTATTATAATCGTTTTATAGTTACTTGTATTCCCAGAAATAAATGTTCAAGTAATTAATTCTTCTTTTTAATTACTGTTGATATATACCTATGATAATATGTGAAAAAAGGTTCAAATGTACTTTGTTAAATCAGTATCCCTTCTGCTTTTGAGGGACGTCTCCGTCCCTTTTCCTCTCCGCTCCTTAAAACTAGGTGCGCCATTGTAGATACGCCCACTTAGGCGTATGATTGAATTTGACGGATGTATCAATATAACGTTAGTCATACAAAAGGGATTCTCGACGGATATAGCCGTCTGACTGCCACCAGGCGGCATTAGCGTCGCGATTGCGAGAGAAATTCATTTGAAAGAGGAGATAGAGTGAAAGAGCGCGTAGAGAAGAAAAGTTAAAATGTAAAAATGTTGCGTAGAGAAAAGAAGTAAAAATGTAAAAATGCTCACCTGACACCCACATTCCCCGCTACCTTCACTGCAGCCTGCACCTCCATCATTTAATCGTCCTCCTCATCTACCTCCCCCATCCACGCAGTCTCTCCGGCCCAAGCGGCAACTTCTGCAGCCTCTTTTTCTCAGCCTCTGCCGCAGCAAAGTATATTACAAAAAATTATAATAATTCCTCCTCATCAGATAAATCGAAGAAGTCGAGCATGAACTCGACCAATTCGTTACTCGCACAAGATGCGAAATTAATAATCGACAGGTTCTCGTCGAGTTTATGCTCGACTTCCTCCTCCTCTTCGATGGAAGCACCCTCGCCGATAGAAACATCTACCTCTTCAATTTCATCGGCCTCCATAAGGGGGACATCCTCCTCTCCCTCTTCATCATTTTTTTCAAATTTATAGGGCTCTCTGAATTTCATTTTATCGCACACCGTTTTAAATACAACTGATGAATCCGCGCGCGGACAAGACTGAAAAGCTGAAATCATCCTTTGCTGTAGCGAAAATGCCCAGGATGTATTTATGGCAGTCGATGTATATAAAACAAAGTAGATCAAAAAGTGTTGCCGCGCAAAGATCGACATAATAAGTTCGGAGAAAGTTGCCTTTGTTGTGCACAGAACATCCGGCTATCAAATGTTACCGTTATATGCATTGGGATATTGATCAGCGCCGTCGCCGCCGATACCACCGCCGCCGCCGCAGCCGTGCGCTCTATCTCATATAATTGCAATATACTTACCATCTTCTTCTCGATATTATGCCGCCCGTTGCTACTCATGTGCATCCTATACTTACGATCTTTTCTTTCATTGCACCTTCCTATATGACTCTTTTTACTTATTCATACGCAAAATATATACATACGAGGGTGATACCCAGAAGTACCCGACCTGACGTACAGATGGCAGTTGTTGTATAAAAAAAATCACTGTAGGGGAAAGCACCAACTTTCTAAAGCTTAACTATGAAGTTTGAAGACGCTACGTTGTTCAGTATTTGTTTGGCAGCCATCAATAGTGGACGATCTCGGTGCAAAGATGGAAAAAATTGGTCATCGTTATGTGATACAATACTTTCATTTGAAAGGTCTTAGCCCAACCAATATCAAAGCCGAGCTGGATTCTACTCTGGAGGAGTCTGCTGCTTCGTTTACAACAGTAAAATATTGGGTGGCAGAGTTTAAACGAGGTCGTACGAGCTGCGAAGACGAACATCGCAGTGGTCGACGAAGTGAGGTGGCCATTCCAGAAATGGTGAAAAAAATCCACAAAATGGTATTGGGTGACCGTCGATTGAAAGTGCGCGAGCTAGCAGACATGGTAAACATTTCAAAAAGTGCTGTATATCGCATATTGGCTGAAAATTTGAAGATGAGAAAGCTGTGCGCAAGGTGGGTGCCGCGCTTGCTCACAATCGAACAAAAGCAGCGTCGAGAGGATGTTGAGTTAAAGTTCGAATTGCTTCCCCACGCACCCTATTCGCCAGATTTAGCCCCCTCGGATTATTTTCTCTTTCCAAACTTGAAAAAATGGCTCGGTGGTAGAAGATTTACCAACAATGAAGAGGTGGAGTCTGCGGTTAATGGCTATTTT
>NW_017304472.1:114172-123881 GCF_001594115.1 Trachymyrmex septentrionalis | reverse complement strand
ATATATATTTTATTATACTTATTCGATTATATTTTAATAATGCTCTTAAAGCGAGCGTAGCGATATTATCAGACGCGATGATATCGTGCGCTGCCGCCACATGTAATATAATACCACGAAGAAGGTAGGAAGGAAAAAAACGAATAAATATCGCAAAGACGGAAAAAATGAATAATTTTAAATGCTGAGACAGTTTAAATACTAATTCGTTTATTAAATATTAATTCGTTTATTTTTCATATACTATCCATAGTATAACTAATAATTCACATTCAATATTTAAATTTTTATCTTACACTAGGTGTTTGCCGCATTGTATTTGTTATTTTACGCATCTCGCGATGACATTAATGTAATTTAATATAACAAAAATTCGACGTTTGCAATTTCGCAGTTTGACGTTTATAAGACAATAAGTTTTTAGAAAAACATAAAGGGTGTCTCAAAATGACCTGACATTTTAATTTATTAATAAAACATATTATTTATTTGAAAAGTACACATGTTTTTAGTTTAATATAAAGTACAAACATGGAGGTTATATGTGGAACACAATATAAATGGCCGCCTCGACTCTGTGTTTGCAAACGTTCATTCTATTGACAAAATTTTCAATGACATTTTGGCATAATTGCGGACTAATTTCATTAATGGTAAGTCTAATTTCTTCCTTCAACTCCGGAATGGTCTGTGGATCATTGACATACACTTTTCCTTTCAGAAAACCCCAAAGAGAGAAGTCCAATGGCGTCAAATCGCACGATCTTGGTGGCCAATTCACATCGCCGCGGCGCGAAATAACACGACCATGAAACTTCGTCTTTGATATTTGTAGTGGATTTTCACAATTTCTATGCGTCGCTCGATCGTGTAATTCTCCATGACTAAACCTCAATACTTCCTGATGCCAGTTGTTAAAGATTAGTACGTTACGTTCGTTGCAAAAAAAAATGGCGCGCAATTTAAAATGTCAGATCATTTTGAGACACCCTTTATATTATATTATGCTTCTTTATGTATCTTTTTTCCTTCATTTTCCTTTCTTCTTTTTTCTCTTCTTTTCTTTTTCTTTCCTTTTTCTTTTTTCTTCTTTTTCCTCTTTTTCTCTTTTCTATAAGAAAATTCTAATTCTTTTTATGAAAATAAATAATAACTAAGAATAAAATACTCTACAAGGGTACTAACAATACTAATATTTAAATATAACTCTATTTAGAAATGCCATTTACTGTCAATTACCAATGCTTGCTGTTCGTTCAGTGCAACTTCAACGAATTGCGACAAAATGTATTTTATGCCGGAAGTGCGTCATCTTACTTAAAATTTTTAACCAATAGTAACGAATTGTTGCCGCAGCATGCTGCATATGAAAAAGCATTTTAAGGGTGAAATTACATGGTACGGAAAAAAGGACTATGAAATAGAGAATGCGTCATTGAAGCAACCAATCAGCATCATTCCAAGTAGTGCTGATCGATTCAATGACACATTCTCTATTCCGTTTCCGCACTTTGTGAATTCATCCAAGGGTAATATTCACACAAATTTACATAGCTGCATAAACACATGCATAAATAAAATTATCCAATCACATTTTATGTGTGTCTTTAAGAAAAATGTGATTAAATGATTTTCTTTATGCAACTATGTCCTTTCCAATGTCATTTTCTATGAAAGAAGATTCATCTATAAAGTCCACACACATTTTAAACTATTAATTATAATTAACTATTATTATTAAACTACTATTATTATAATTAACTATTATTATTAACTATTATTATAATCTATCTATAGTTCACCGTATAATACAAATTCACTCCCGGCATTAACTCATCCGTGCATAATTTTTCTCTTCTCCATTCGCTCTAAAGTATGATTAAAAGCCTCCGTCTTCACGGAATCTATGGTTTTGAATACAGTCGTACCTGGAAGAGGCTGCGCGAACAATAACGTCGAGGAACTAAAACTCTCTGTCGTTTCTAAATTGGAATGAATATGTTATGATCTTAATAATAGTATCTGTAAATCAAATTACGCATAGTGGATAAAATTAACGTGCCACGTCATATGTAACAACTAAGGTTACACATGGTTCTTAGAAACGTTCTACAAACCTCGAATGCGTTATTGTACAAACTTGTTACTTGAGATACAGATTATTTTACTAATACATTTTTCGTATAAGAGAGAATTATTATAATAATTATAATTAATATTTACACTTAACCCCATGTGAAGTGTTATTTAATACATAGTTATCAATGCACATGATCTCCGCAATGACTTCTCATGAAATAAGCACAGCGAGAGAATCAATCAGCATCGCGGAAAAGCGACAACAATAAACTTTGATATTACAAATATCGACTTAACATCCTTTTTTAGAAAAATTTAATATCTTTTTTTAGAAAGGAACATATCAAGCGCGCGCTTCGCGCGTGCGCTACTGAGCTTTTAACATTATACATACTATACAGAGTAATCGAAATAACGCTCACTAATTATATAGCGCTATTTCTGATCAAAAACTGAGTCAAAAAGTCCTGAGCCATTTTTTTCTACGTGTTTAATGAAGCAGATATTACCAAGTAAAGTTAATCCAATCGGCGCCGTTTTTTAAACGGACTCACGTCCGTGAGCTGCGCTCCTAGTGTACATGAGCACTCCGCCGTTATGCCGCTGTCTTCATCGCTATCCCGTAATATTCTCACGCATCATAGTAATGTGAAAAATTTTCTTCTGAATTAAGAAGATTATGTTCCTTCCGAAAGAAGCATCTCCTTTCGTGAAAGTTTCGACAAAGAATACAAATCTCGCCAAAACGTATCAGATTAACTTACATTAAAAAAGAAACCTAAAAAATCTTACAAATTATTAAAAAATTTCTTTAAAATCTCTATGTGTCTCTCTTACATAGGATAGACATATTATCATTTTTTTGTTGATATATTGTAACTAAATTATACTTTAAATTAGCTTTTTTATTCTCTCATAAAAATTGTTCTGCATAACTACATAAATGCGTATTACAGATGATTTAATGTTACTCAAAGAATCCAATTTTCCATTTCTCTCAATAACTTTTTCCACAAATGTAGATTAATTTAGATCGATTTAACACATTTTTTAACTTTTTTTAATTCTGAAAACTAGAAAAAGATAAAGTGTAAGTTAATCTGAGATTAACGTTAATTTGCATTGCTAGAAATGGATATAAGTGATTAAAATAAAACATCTTGTATTGAAATTTTCTATTTAATATTTCATAAGTATAACTATATAGGTGAATAGAAAAGGAATGTTTTTTATTTATTTTTGTCTTCTTTATTTTATAATAAAATCATATTTACTTTATTTAATATATTAAAATATTATTTATACATATGTATTTGTTTTCTTCATTTTATTAGGTTGTTCGGAAAGTAATTTCGTTTTTTTCCAACAGAGGACTTATTGTATTTTTTCACAGCCAACTTCACACTTAAGCCGCATAATCATTATATATTTTAACAGCTGATATAGCAAGGCTTGCTTGTGAAAAAAGTTCGATTGATTCTACGCAGTAGTTTTTCGTTGGTGCCCTATCAAATATGAAAGTGAAAAGCAGCATTTTCGGCATATTTTACTTTTTTACTATCAAAAAGGTAAAAATGCTGTTCAAGCAAGAAAAAAATTATCCGATGTGTATGGAGAAGATGTATTGACAGAACGCCAGTGCCAAAACTGGTTTGCAAAATTTCGATCCGGCAATTTTGATGTTGAAGATGCACCACGTTCTGGAAGGCCAGTTGAAGCTGATGAAGACACAATAAAGGCATTAATTGATGCAAACCGGCGAATAACAACTCGTGAGATCGCTGAGAGATTAAATTTATCGAATTCGACCGTTCATGATCATTTAAAACGCATCTGATTGAAAATCGTCTTTCATTTTCATAAGAAAAAATGAAATTACTTTCCGAACAACCTAATATTGTATAATAAATTTTCAAAATGAGCAGAGCGGACTTCGATGCATACTTCCGCATGAACAATTATGTCGTTACGTGCTTGTCGAAGCATTTTATCGTCAATAGATTGTACAGCTATTTGCATCCTTGCAATGATTTCTTCGGGAGAAGCAGGTTCCTTTGCATATATTATTTGTTTTAGATAATCCCAGAGAAAAAGTCCACCAACAGTGTTAGATCTGGTGAATTATCAAAAATCATTACAAAAAATATTAAATCATTTTATCTACATTTTTCTTTCTCAATTACTACCTTTCTAAATTAAAAGGTTCTCATACGGGCCATCTAATTGGTCCATATTGTACTATCCAGCGATCGGGAAAACGTTCATTTAAAAAGGTCGTTATTTCTCGATACTTATGCGGTGGTGCCCCGTCTTGCTGAAAAAGCATAGTCTTTTTTGTAAGAGAGGAATTTCTTCTAAAAGTTTGAGTAACCATTGTCTTAAGAAATCTTAAGAATAATTGAAACAGAAAAAAATTTTAGAAATGAGCAGAATTGTATAATTGTACGATTGGCCGTAGTCACGTAACAATTCACAGGATATTAAAAAATTACTTAAAAACTGTTCCCCGACTATAGAAATGAGTTGCTATTTACACGCACGGATTTATTTGATTGTCACAATTCACATTATTATAATGTTATTAACCCTATATGCGTGGCACGTACTCGTAGCTTTTAACACAGATGAAAAGTAAATTACTAGTTAGGTATTTTGGGCGATAGAGTTATTGGTCCTATTCTTCTACCAAAAATTCTGAAGGTAAGAAATTAAAAATCTTTCAATTGATTCGTAATATATATTAAAAAAAAAACGTAATAAATATATTTTTTGCAGGGAAGAAATTACGCAGATTTTTTAAGACAATGGTTACCCAAACTTTTAGAAGAAATTCTTCTCTTATAAAGAAGAGATACGATTTTTCATATACTTTCGTATACTTTCGTTTGATTTGAGTAGCTCATAGTAAACGACGTCTTGCATATCCCGTCAAATGCAGAGCATTGTTTTGTGGCCATGGATATTTCGCTTTGGTGTAGATGTTGATTGTTGGCCAGGATCTATCTGACTTTTTGCGTTTGGGATTATTAAAATAGATTCACTTTTCATCGCCAGTCACAATTCACCACAAAAAAACTCTTTCATTTTCTATCTGGCGAGCAGAGAAATAAATGTTTAAGCGATTCGCAATGGCATTTTCGGATACGTTCCATATTTAATAACAAAAAAAATGACATTGTTCGCTTAAATGAATCTTTTCGCACTAAATTTTATTGACAAATGTCTAATCTCTAAAATGCAGTCAGCTTCAGATGTCAAAATAAATTACAACTAGCGTCATCTAAATGTAAGCCGCGGAAACTAAGTTTAATACCTAATAGTTATCGATAAAATGTAACTAAAAAGTTAAGAGTCTAAAATGTAACTAAGTTAAATTAAAATTAATTAAAAGAATTAGAAAGAATACGGGCAGTAGGGGTCAAGCACAGAAGACGTCGCGCAAATAATATATCTATGAAGTGTAAAACTTCTTTATTCACTAAAACGCGCTTACATGTTTCGTTACTCACTTTTGAGCCTTTCTTAGAGATTACAAAAATTAACATACATAAACTGTGAATAAAAATTATCCTATCATGGTACTAAATAGCTTAGCTTCTTGTTCCCTACATTGTACGGAGGTAGATAGAAGTTTGTCACAGCTAGCGAAAGACACTAGGGTTTTTCTAAGGGTTTTCCTATAAATGATAGGATTATTTTTACTCGTGCGGATAAGAAGAATGTGACGATAGCATTGGATAGACAGGTGTACATTTCCAGGATTAATGAGATGCTTTAGGATGTAAATATTTATGAGATATTTGAAAGGCATCCGACGAGGAGGATAACGGGCTTACGCGCTTTATTAGTTAGTTGGAAGGAAAAAAAGTATATAGCCAATTCCACATAGAAGTTTGTTAAGTAATAATAGAATACTTCCAAGAGCCTACGCTCTTTCGAAGATACATAAGCAGGATTGCCCCTTTCGTATAATAGTTTCTTCTATAAATAGCCCTTTATATTCGTTAGCAGTGTTTCTTCATAATATTATCATAAAAACAATTCCTAAGGCTGATAAAAATATTTTCGATCATATCGAAAATAGTTTTACACTTACTAAGGAACTTGATGATAGATGTTTGAGTGATGAATTTCAATTAATGTCACTGCATGTTGTGAGCCTCTTTACTAACGTCCCCATTGACTATGCGATGGACTGCGTTAAAGATCATTGGCGATTTATTTCTACAACAATCTAGAGATTGGAATTCATTCGGAGGAGGAATTCATCAAAGCGGTTCAGTTTGTTTTAGATTCTACTTTCTTTGTTTTTGATAGTGTTATATATAGCAAATAGAATTACGGGACTCCTATGGGCTTTTCATTGTCTCCCATCATTGCGGATCTAGTTATGCAAAAGTTGGAGGTTGGAGCTTTGTATTTGATTCAGTTTCCATTGCCTTTTACTATAGATATGTTGACGACATATTATTGGCGACACCTACGTCTTCGTTAATTCCATTCTTGATATTTTTAATTTTCAGCATCCTAGGCTTCAGTTTACTATGGAGGTAGAGGGTAATAAATTAAATTTGGATGTTACAATGATTAGAGATAATGAGTTGATAGAGTTTAATTGATACCACAAGCCAACTTTTTCGGGAATATATTTGAATTTTTGTCACAGCATCCTCAAAAAATTTCTCAAAAAATAGGTACAATCGCAAGATTAGCTGATAGGGTAATTTTGCTTTCGAATCCTAAATTTCACCTTGATAATTTGTGTTTCATTATTAAAGTATTGTTAGAGAATGATAATTTTTATACTTTAATACTTTTATACTTTAATAAATACGAAAATTAATAACAAATATGAAATAAAATTCAACGCGACTGATATTTTATATTGTAACAAAAATAAAATTAACAAGTTTAAAATTACTGTTTTCTTAGATTGCAAATAATAAAGTTATCAAAAAAATTTTGTATTAAACATGTATATTCTGTTGTATACAATGGAGAAGAAAAGAAATTTTATAAATATGTAAGAGAGAATTAATTATGTAATATCATTAATAAATATATATAATAATATATTAATTACAAAAAAACATTTTTATTTCTGCAAATTTCGAAACAATGTTACTATTAATATACAAAATATTGCGCATACTTCTCATCTATATTTACACAGTAAACATATGCATATTCTCTGTGTGTGTGTAAATTTAAAAATAAAATTTATGTAATACAATTATCATTTCTCATCTTCTTTCATGTTTTCTCATGCGTATAAATAATAATAGTTAATATCCACCTACTTTAGTCCTTAAAAATCTCACTTTGATCATGAGATACTTGTAGTACTTGATTAGAACTTCCCTCGTTAGCTCTTTCCTTAGCACTCATACTTCATAGTAATTCTAATATACGCCCTCCAAAAATTCGACGTCCAGATTCCGTTCGATTAATGTTTATTTCTTGTGAAAGATTTCTTTGTTTAGTATTGGAAGCTGAAGTACTACGCGCGCGCGCGTCCGCCTCCGTAAGATAGAATGCGAGGATGTATATGGGCTATTGGAATGTTCTTTAATTTCTAGCATTGATATGTGTTTCTTACATATGCGGTCTAAACTAAAGATTCTTAATATCATTCTTTTTACATTGGAAATACTTAAACGGAAATTGAAAGAAAAATGAAATTTATTAAATAATTGCATTATTAATAGTCAAATAAGTTATCGAATAAAAATTATTGAATAAATGCAACATAAATAATCAAATAATAATATCTTTGATCGATGAAAAGTATCACAGTTTGTGCATGATATTTCCATTTTAATTGACGATAGTACGTGTGAAACTCTCACTGTTGTATATAGCATTACTATACACAGCAACTGATGGTAATCAACTATATTTACTATGTAGTTGCAATAATAAGATGCAATGTCTTATTATAATAATAAATTATTTATATCAACATCATACGCAAACTATGCGTCAGCATATTTATTTTCCGTCTAGATTAATAAGACGCAATGTTTTGTCAATACATTGTTCATGTTAACATTGAACACGACGGACACTGCAAAATAAATGATATTTTACGGAAAAATTAATTTCTTTATTCATATTTCGATTTTAATTGCTCGAGGTACATTTGTGCATACATATATTATCAAAAATATTTGATTAGTTTCAGAAGTTTAACAAAGTCACTACGAGTATTACTTATTGTTATTATTATTATTATTATTATTACATTATTATTGTAAAAAGCTCTTATTATAATAGCTAGTGCGATATTGATGCGTACTGGACTGTATTCATTCAATACTATCTCGAGCAGCCAACGACGGTATAAGACAGATATTCATGGAGCGCGTATATAGAGGTGTTTCTTATTCATATTTCAAATGAGTTTGCGAAACATGACTTTATTACAGATCGTTGTTTTCAGTAAAATCCTCTTTAATTTTTGTTATTATAAAAATTAAAAAATTTTTGAAATTTAGGGGTAGAGGTGTGGGTATATAATAAATATTGAAATAAATTTTTTTTATTATAGTTATGAAGTACTCTTGCAACCATTCAATTTTTATTTAAAACATTTTTTCTATTATATCTTTCATAGTTTTGACGATATTCAATCTGAAAGAAAAAAACCGATTTTTTCCAAAGGAGGATTTCACCCCTTAACATGCGACTCAGCACGTATAAAAAAATACATGTCTCTTATTTTTGTCCTTATTGTTGTATAGAATAATATACCAAAAGCTCATTTAAATTAGAGAGATTCACTTGGATATGTTTCCTTGTTAGTAAACAGAGAAAGAACGTTCATCCATTTATCTTTCACTCTAGTGTTTTTACACTACCGCTATCGGTAGTTCATTCTATGACCGGTATTCTTATTTCAAGACCGTCTTAAGTAATGTCTTAAGATGCTAATGCGGCCCTCTGATTGGTTCGTGACATCTTAAGACTGAACTTAAGACAATCTTGAATATAAGAACTGATCATAAATACCGTCCTTTATGTCGATACGAATTACGCACAGTGAAACGGAAAACACCTCTAACATTGTGTCTCAGCATTATTTTCTTATTAAGAACCATTTTTATCAACATAGTTTAATTTTAATCTCGGTTTAACTAACTTTTCATCTTTTTCCAATTGTGAGAATTGGAAAAAGATAAAGAGTAGGTTGAACTGCTAATAAAATTAATCTACATAAGTAGAAATGGTCTCAAGGCTCTTTTTCGTTAACCCTGGTTAAATTAACCGATAGTTATAAGTTTGCTAACGTGAGAACTATAAACAGCTAATTATACGCGGTCTTTCTTGTCTCACCAATTGACGCCGCGATTCAGCTACCTAGTCGAACGCCAATTGGCAAAAGTGGAGGGACAGATTTTCGTGGTGCCCGGGACCAAAGACTCACTGCCTCCGCAGCGAGTTACTCGAATATTTTCAGGGGTATGCAGTATGTGAAATATATGTATTTAGAATACGTATTTGAATACATTTTTGTATTTATATTTAAATTATATTATATATTAGGTTAAGTAAAAAGTCATCGCGTTTTTTTAAAAGACATCTATCAGTAAAAACCGCAATTACTTTTTTACCAACAGTATAAATATAT
>NW_017304472.1:95222-114072 GCF_001594115.1 Trachymyrmex septentrionalis | reverse complement strand
TTTAAAAATCTCTTTTTTAAATTATACGATACAATGGAGTTATGAGCAATTAAAGTCAAAATAATTCTTTTATTTAATAATAATAACTACGCGATAACTCAGTAATCAAAAGTCGTAGGAATATTAAAAAAAAACGATTTTGTAGGGAAAGTATCAAGCTTTCACGATAGGTAATCGAAAATTTTCTCAAATTCGTTTTGGACACGTTACAAATCCACAAAGTGAGAAGAAAATTTTTCGTCTTTTTCAGCTCGTAGTTTTTGGTATGTAAAAATTATCAAACTCATATAAACTTAAAAAATGTGATAAGCTTTTAAAAGTAGAGATTTCAAGCTTTAAAACCCTTTTTTTAAATTTGAATTTCATTCATTATTGACGAAGATATTGTATATATAACTTTGAGCTAAAAAATACGCGATAACTTTTTACTCAACCTAATATTTAAATTTTTTTAGTATTTTGGATTTAAATACAATTTTTTGAATATTTTGGATTGTGTATTTAAATACAATTTTTTGATTTTGTATTTTGTATTTAAGTATAATTTTGCCCACAGCAATAACTGATATTATTTTTATTATAGATTCAACTGAATTAAAAAATTGTATTTATTCCTATTATAATTTTGAATTAAACAGTATTCACGATGCACAGAAAATGCTAATATTATTTATAAATTATTATAAAAGACATAAAAATACGCATACAATTTCTATAAATAAATAAAAATGCATTCAGGATTGAAAAAGCATAGACATTTGCTTCATGTAATTCCTATGAATCGATAAAAATACATTCAGGATTGAAAAGCATTTATTTTAACATTCGTGATTTCGTATTTCCGAAAATCTGAATCCATTCTCATTTACAGGGATGTACGCTCCTAGATATTTATATTTTTGTTTTTTCTGCATATTTGTGTCTTTTAGAAATTTACATTTATTTTCTCTAAATCTTTATTCTTTATACGAGTAGATATTTCATAATGTGGTAGTTAATTTTATCCATAATAATACGATTTAAAAGTATAACTTTTAACTAAAGAGTTACATTCTATAAATATTTATATCCTAATTGTTTTTATCATATTGTAGCTTGCAACTCAATCATTAGATTGTTTGGGCCATGGAAAGAGATCGATATCATTAAATTTGAAATCTGAAGAGGGCATTAATATTTTCAAAAAATTAAGTGACCGAAGCGACGTTATCATTGATACATACAGGAGAGGTACGTATACAGGGTGTTTCATTTTAATTGACATTAGAATATTTTGAGGAGACGTGGAATTAAAAAAAAGTTTCAGATAAAAGTTATGTTACTTCGAGGGGGACATAAAATGATACCATGCACGTAAAAAAAGGACTTAATAATATTAGTTGCTGATTTAAATTTTGCTATTATTATATTATGATACTGTATCAGGCTGCTCTTCGTCCTGATGAAGTAGACTGCAAGATTCACGAAACGTTGACATTTCAAGAATAGATCTGGATACGGAGGAAACCCGCGAAACGCATAACTTTTAAATGTAATAAGTTTTTTGTATTTAATATTTTTCCTAATATTTTTCCCAGCAAACATAACTTGGGACTGTTATATAATTTTTTTGTTATTATTCAGATGTTTCTGTTTTATAACAACAAGACAGCTTTATGGTGTAAATGAGATATTCTGATATAAATATGATAATTTTGTTACATGTCGTTGTTATATATTTAGCTTATAACATAATTATGTAAATTAAATGTAATTAAATTACATCCATGTACCATTCTATGAATGAAATATTACAAATACAAAATACATTTACACACATCATACAAATACACAGCACAAAGCCATAATGGAAAAAGATGTAAATTATACATGTTTTTATTATATTTACAGGAATGTATACTATAACTCTATAACAGATATATCACTAAAATTATGAAATTATACTTTTCTATAAAATTACATCACGATGTATCTTAATTTCATAAATTATACATCACTTTTTCATAGTGATTATATTTGTTTAAAGAATTGAGAGAAGTGAGAATTTGTTATATAAACAAATCAAGGAACAATAAATGTGATAAATTAAAGGAAACAATCGATCAATAAGTATTATTACAAATTATTTCTGATTATTTGTCAATAAAGAAATAATCAAAATAATCCAGTATAATTTATCAAATAAAGTCTATACAAAACATAGGTTAAGTTCTATGTATTTAGTTTGTTTCTATAATATTATGCTATCAGTTAAATATTTTTATGCAGTTAGATAATAATATTCGATTGTCATGTCGATTTTTATAAATACAAAAATATAAAAGATAAGTATTTAAAATAATAACGGTGTAAAGACTCTTTATGTATAAACAAAATAAACAAAGTGAACGGCGAAAAAGAGTCGACGCATAATACATTTAATTAAAGATAATAGTCATAGATACATAAAATAAGAAGAAGTAGAACGGCGTATATTAATATATAAAACAATTATAAGTTTCGGATTGAGCCCTCCTCAGATGTAAAATAACATGAATACATATAATAAAAAAAATAATAAAAGACTACATAAAAAAATAAATAATAAATAAATAAAGTACAGTGTCGCAACATTTTTAACGCGCGGAAATCAGCAATTATGATGGATCTCGACGTGTAGCCTAATGTTGTATATACGATAGGGCAGTCAAAACGATGTTAAGATACATAGTTAAGTGCTAACTGAAAAACCGGAAAAGGAAGGGAACTTATAAGAAAAAAGTAAACTTAAAAACTAGACACGCCGCAGTTAAGAAGTAAAGTGCTCACTCACCAACACACTCGAACAAGCAAATGAGAACCACTCTAATGTATAACAGGTGTGAAAACGCATGGCGATGATAGGATTGTAATCGTCGGACATGTCAACGTCGCACGTGACACCAACCGCTCGCTAAAACGAAACGTGACGCACTGAAAGAGGAGACGGATCGACAGGATCGAGAATCAGACTTTGTTTATGATCGGCAAATATGCCTTATTAAGACCTTCGGTGTCCGTCTGTAAATTAAGACTGTTCTTTTGTTTCTTAATATGTAGCATCTCCGAAATCAAACGCTTTATATACGAAGGCTCTTCGTCAAAAAGCAATGTTGTTTATAAAATTTTGTGCAATGATTGTGACACTTCTTATGTTGGACAGACGGGCAGGCAATTAAAAACTAGAATTGCCAAACATCGCAATCATATTAGACATAAATCTTCTGCCCGCTCTGTCATCACCGAGTCACTCTGTCATCATAGGTTGCGTCACAATCATGATTTCCAATGGGACAATGTTCTAATCTTAGACGAAGAGCCTTCGTATAGAAAGCGTTTGATTTCGGAGATGCTACATATTAAGAAACAAAAGAACTTAATTTACAGACGGACACCGAAGGTCTTAATAAGGCATATTTGCTGATCATAAACAAAGTCTGACTCTCGATCCTGTCGACCCGTCTCCTCTCTCAGTGCGTCACGTTTCGTATTAGAGAGCGGTCGGTGTCATGTGCGACGTTGACATGTCCGACTTCGACGATTACAATCCTATCATCGCCATGCGTTTTCACACACCTGTTATACATTAGAGTGTTTCTCATTTGCTTGTTCGGGTGTGTTGGTGACTGAGCACTTTATTTCTTAACTGCGGCGTGTCTAGTTTTTAAGTTTACTTTTTTCTTATAAGTTCCCTTCCTTTTCCGGTTTTTCAGTTAGCACTTGACTATGTATCTTAACATCGTTTTGACTGCCCTATCGTATATACAACATTAGGCTACACGTCGAGATCCATCATAATTGCTGATTTCCGCGCGTTAAAAATGTTGCGACACTGTACTTTATTTATTTATTATTTATTTTTTTATGTAGTCTTTTATTACTTTTTTTATTATATTCATGTTATTTTACATCTGAGAAGGGCTCAATCCAGCAGCCGAAACTTGTATTATTTATTGATAATGTTTACATATAATGTATTACATGAACTTCCGCTCTCTAATCTAAATCTAACTAATTACTAACTAATTACTAAACAGTTACTGAGCATTCTCTGATACATTTCTTTCTCTTCTCTTTCTCTGTACCTTATTCATCCATGCATATCCTGTCCCGTCATCATTCAAAACTTCTTCCACTCTCCCTTTCATTCTTTCCATACCCTCACATTCTTTCATTATATGTTCCAGACTCTCATTTCCCTTCCTACATATTCTACATATGAAATGCGCTTCCCTCATCCAATATCTATTACACCCTTCCTCATTTCCGCATCTCCACCTAGCTATCAATTTCACTTTCTTTCCCTCATTCTTTTTAGCATTCTTTATATACCTTGGTATCCCTTCCACCCTTATTCTTTCATACCTTTTACATGATTTCGACTTTTCTATCCGTATCCCTCTTTCCTGACTATCTACTTCTCTATCTTTTCCCATCATCCATTCCCACTTTCTCTCTCCTAACTCCTCCAGTGCTTCCTCACTTACCCCGCATCTCCACATATATTTTTGTCTCTCTACGCTTTCTTTAGTCCATTCACTCTCCTCATTCTCTCGTTCTTTTCTTTCTCTCCAGCATTCTCTGCCTACCTCACTCATTACTCCCTCCCCTAGTTTCTCTTCAAACTTTCCTGCTCTTATACTTGCCTCTATTCTCATCTTCCCTCTTTTTAGCTCCTCCCTGCATATATACCCTGGAGTCCACCTGTCTAGCCCCAGAACCCATCTAATATACCTTTCCTGTAATCCCTCAATTTCTTCCCATTCCCTATATCCCCATATCTCCACTCCGTACATTACCACACTCTTCACTAGGCTGTCAAACAGCTTCATTCTCCATTTTATATCCCCACTAAATCTTCTCTCTCCCAGACTCCATACCCACCCCATGACCATCTTTGCTTTCCTAACTCTGTCTCTAACCTGCTTTTCTTCTCCATTATTCCTACTCATAATATACCCTAGGTATTTTATTTCTTTCACCTCCTCTATTCTTTCTTCTCCCCACCACCAGAATCTTTCTTTCTCCCTTCCTCCTCCTTTCTTAAATCCTATTATCTTCGATTTTCCTATATTCAGTTCTAATTGTTTCCCTTTTAGGTACTTTCTTAACGCTCTGACCAAATTTCTCATATCCGCTTCTTCTTCCGCTACTAATGCTACATCATCCGCATACTCTAAGCACCAAATCCTATCCCTCCCTATCTTCACCCCTTTCGTGTATTTTCTCATTTCATCTTCTAAATCTGCTATGTATACATTGAATAAAGTTGGGCTAAGTGGGCATCCCTGCCTTACCCCTTTTCCTACCCAGAATATTTCACTCTCATAATTCCCCACTCTTATCTTACAATTAGTTTCCTCGTAAATCTGTTTAACCCTCCCTATCAAATCCTCCCTTATCCCTCTTTTCTGCATCATTGACCACAGTATCTCCCTATTCACGTTGTCAAACGCCGCCTTCAGATCTACGAAAAATACCCACAGTCTTCTACCTTTTTCTTTTATTCTCTGTCCTATTATGTGCTTCATTATCTTAATATTTTCTACCGTCCCCCTCCCTCTCCTAAACCCCGCCTGCGTCCTACTCCACCCGTTTCTCTCATCCAGATCCTTCACTATTTTCTTATTCAATATGTTGGCATAGACTTTGTACCCTGTGCTAGTTAGCATCACCCCTCTATAATTCCCTACTATATCCTTGTTCCCTTTCTTCCATATCGGTACAATCACTCCCGTTCTCCATGTCTTTGGGAAGCCTTTTCCTTTCCAAACCCCATTAATAATCTCTGCCAACTTACATCTTATCTTCTGCCCTCCTAGTAACCATGCCTCATTTTTGATTCCATCTATCCCCGCCGCCTTCCTCTTCTTTAACCTCTTTATCTCTCTCTCTATATCGCCCTCTTCTAATCCTTCTTCATTCCCCCATGTCTCTTTATTTTCCTTAACACTATCTATATCCCCTATTCTCTCCTCCCTCCCCCCTAGTACTTCCCTAAAGTGCTTTACCCACTCTTCTATACTAATTTTTTCACTTACTCCTTCTCTCTTACTTCTATACTTATTTATATATTTCCATGCCTGACATTCTGTATTTATCTTCTCCAATTCTTTTTCCTCTCTCTCTTTTAATCCCAACTTTTTCCTGTTACATAGATCTCTATATTCCTTTCTTTTTCTATAAAATTCTCTTCTCTTTCTTTCTATCTCTTCCCCTTTCGCTTTCCTAAAATTCTTTTTCGCTTTTTGTGCTACCCGTTTACTCTCTCTGCACTCTCTGTCCCACCACGGTTTCCACCCTACATTCTTGCCCTTTTTCATTACTTTATATTGTGTCGCTTTTCTCACTACCTCTTCCAATTCCTCCCACCCCTCCTCTACCCCTTTACTATTCCATTCTACCCTCTCCACTCTTTTCCTATATTCGTTTTCCCCCTCTTCTGACCAGTCCTGATATTTTATTTCCACCTCTTCTACCTTTGTTCCCCCCTCTGTCTCTCTTTCTTTCCCTATTCTCACCATTACCGGTTGATGATCTGATTCTATTCTTATACCTACTTCAAATCTGTCCACTTTCTCCCACGCTGCCCAATTCACTACCCCCAAGTCTATCACTGAATTTGCCACTCTTTGACCCTTCCCTTCGAATGTCCACTCTCCTTCTTCATCTCCTTCCTTATTTCCGTTCAATATTATCCACCCTCTATCCTCTATCAATTCTAGAAGCTGCTTACCTTCCTTGTTCACTACCTTATCCTTAGACTTTCTTTCCTCCTCCATCCCTACCTCACTTACTCTACCCCCACCCCCCCTCTCTCCTATTCTAGCATTGAAATCTCCCCCTATGAGTAGATTTTCCTCCTCCTCCCCTTTCACCCCTTCATCCAGGTCTAATAATACCTGGCCCCCGTTTACTCTATTATATACCGTCACAATTCTCCAAATCTCATTCCCATGTACTACTTCCCTTTCTTGGATTCCTTCCTTCTCTATTCTATCTGTAGCCCTTTCTTTGACTTCTACCTTTACTCCCGTTATAATCCCCCCCATCGCTCTACCTTTTCTACTTTCTCTCCTGGCTGCTTGGTGTTTCCACCTCCAGCCCCCAGGCAGTCTATTACTAAATTTCTTCCATCTTTTCTCTTCTAACCACGTTTCTGTCAAATTTACAATATCAAATTCCTGTATAAATTCCCAAAAATCCTCGTCTTTATTCTCTATTCCTGCTACATTCCAAAATATAACTTTCATACCCCCCTTATTTCCTTTACTATTGCAATTAATATTCTTATTTTTTTTTCCTTTATTATCCTTTAATTCTACGTCATCCCTCTGTTTTTTCCCCTTATCTACCATACTTCCATCTCCATTGTCCGAGATCTCCCCGTCTTTCTTATCTATACCTCTCCTCCTTTCCCTTTTACCCTCCCTCTTTCCTATTCTTCCCCTCTTTCTGCCTTCTTTCCCATCTCTTTCCCTCTCCCTCTCATCCAAACGACATTCATTCACATCTATTTTCACGCCTTCACTCTCTTCCTCTCCATTTATTCTTCCCCTCTTCCCTGCACTCTCATCCCTTCCTTTCATACTCTCCCACACTTCTCTACGCTCATTCCCCCTTTTTCTTTCACTCTTACTGCTATCGCTCTTATCTATTACTCTATCTCTACATATCTCTTCTTTCTTCTCTGCCTTACTATCCTCTACCGTCTCTTTCTCCAGCCGTCGATCTCCCGCTCGTTCTCCATCTTCACCTTCATTTTTCTCTTCAGCTTGTTCTCCGTTTATTCTACCCTCGCCGCTCTTGCAAAATCCCTTTCGGTTTCCATTCTGTCCCTCTCATAGTTCCATACATACTTTATTTCTCCTATATATGCTTTTGCGTATCCGACTTTTACGATCCTTCCTTTTTTCTTCTCTTGATATGCCCATTCTCTTACCCTTTTCTGTATCTCCCTCTCTTTTCTTGTCATATCTTCATCCACATATATTTTCTTCCCTCTTAACTTATACTTATTTTTCATAATCTTCATCTTTTCTTCAAAGTTTTCTAATTCCACTAAAATAATTTTCTCTTCTTTTCCAATAACCTTTACCTCTTTCACTCTTATTTTTTCTCCACATATTCCATTACATAGATCTTCTACTACCTGCCTCGCTGTTCCTTCCTCAACTTGCTCTCCTTTTATCACAATATTCTTCTTCCTTTCTCTTCTTTCTCTTTCCTCTTCTCTCTTTTTTAGCTCCGTCACCTCTCTTCGTAATTCCACATTTTCTTTTTTCAGTTCTTCTATCACTTTCGCATTTTCTTCTCTCATTTTTACCAGCTCTTTCTTCAGCTCCGTCATTACCTTCTTTTCTAAGTCTCTATTACTATCCTCTATTTTCTTAATAATTTCCTTCTTAGACCTTTCTTGATTCTCCCCCATGTTTTCCAGAATTTTTTCAATCTTTTCCATTTCTACTATTTGCGCCTTTTCTGTATCTATTATTATTTCAGCCTTCTTCCTCCGTTTCCCCTCCTTCTCTTCACTCTCACTATCGGTGTCTTGCTGCTCTCTTCCCCCCTTCCACAGCCACGATGAAATACTCGATATACTCTCTCTACTGTTACTTCTCTCCCTTCCCAGCTTTTCCGCGTTGGATGGTCTCCCTCTCTTCCCCGCTCTCGTTTCTTCTACTTGTCCCCGCTTGCTATTCGATGCAACCGCCTCTGAGCCGGTGTCTTCCTTCTCTATCTCTAACCTCTCTCTCATATCCCCTTCTCCGCGCTGCACCGCGGTCGTGCTCCCCTGCGCTTTCGCCACTCTACTGCCGCTTACGCCTACTCTCTCTCCTTTTCTCTCTCTCTCTCTCTCTCTCTCTCTCTCTCTCTCTCTCTAACGTATTTGTCACGCCGTCATCGATGGCAGCACCTGTCCCCGTCCACTTGTCGAAGCTTGGCTATCACCACACGTGGCGACCGTTCTCAATTTCAGGTTATGTTAATTCTATCACTTTACCTGAAGAAATCTCCCGGGCACTCTCGATTTTCCCGTTGAAAGATACCGGAACTTGTGGCACTTTTTAACTTGCCTAGATCCTGAAACAGCTTAACGCCCGCGGGCACGAAAATGCAGAATACAATCCAAATTATTTGGCAGTAACAGTTTAGCGAACCTTTCAGCTACTCACCGGAAACGGAAGTCCAGCCGAAACTTGTAATTGTTTTATATATTAATATACGCCGTTCTATTGTACTTCTTCTTATTTTATGTATCTATGACTATTATCTTGAATTAAATAAGTATTTAATATGGATATAGATTATTATCATTTCCTGACTAACAATAAGTGATTAAATACCAGCTATTATATATTATTTCGTTTTCATGTAATGTCCTCACATATTAATAATATTACAATAAATTGTCAGCAAAAGTATGAAATTAATATAGGAATGATATAAACAATAAGAAGTATAAGTAATGTTGGCAATGATTTGATCAAGATTAGCTTAGCGTAAATAAATGACATTAGGCTACCGTTTTAGGGATCGTGGGTTCAAATGGGCAGCGATGTACTGCGTTTTTCAATAATTAATTATAGTTAATAAGACAGGATATATAAGTATGCGAAACAGTAAATAATAAATTTAACTAGAAAAATAAAAGTAAATAACAACAAAAAAATTACTTTTTTGTTAAGATGAAACCGTAATCTTTTTATAGCATAAAAAAATAGTTTTTATTTAAAAAAATTTATTGTTACGTATTAAAAATATATTTCTTTCATTTAAAAAAAAGTTGCAAAACTATATAAACTATTATTTTTATTCTAATAACAAGAAATAACTTCTTCAAAACAAAGAAATCGGGTTAATGTTTATAAGTAATAAATAAATAAATAACAATTTCACCCATTTGTAATGTCACAATGACAAATTTATATTGCATAAATGTTACGTATGCATTTTATCTCATTACATAACTGTTATATATCAAACTTGACGCCGTTTCGTATTTAAATCATATTACTATTATGTAACTACTATAGATAAAATGGGAGGACAAATTTGAGAACATTCTCCGTAAATTTACGTAACTTTTGACATAACTATTACGAGCAAAAAAATTAAAATTATGTTACGAGTTACATGTTTGAGATATATTTGTGTTCTGGATTATTATAATACATAACATAAAATGATAATATGATTTGTTATAATTTAGTAATAGCAATGGGGGTTCTGTGCCACGAATACAGCAACTTGGCTGCCACCAGACATCGCTGGCGTCGCGAGAGGAACTTGATGGGGGAGGGGGAAAAAGGGATAACGCGGGGAAGATCCCAGGCGGTATGTTTATGTAAATAGCGATATCATTAATACGCATCGCCACCGCCACCGCCGGCGTCGCCGCGAGCCTCCCCAAAATGCGTTGCGGGCCGCCGCCATCTCGCACTCACCCCAAAATGTGACGATTAATGTCAAAATATTTTTACTTACCTCCTCCTTCTCCTCCTCCTTCTCTACCACTTTCTCTTTCTCCTTTTCTTCATCGAAGACGTCCTTATTGAAGATAACACTCTCATCACCGAGAATGTTCTCTTCGACGAGAAGGACATCCTTATCGATGTCCTGATATCCTCTTCTTCTTTCTCTTTAAACTTTAGCCATTTGACTGGAGACTCATCAGAATTCTTCTACAATCTAAAATTCGGAATTCTAAATACAATCACATAATACTTAAACATAACTCATTATTCCGCCACTATTGGCAGAATACTTTTACAGGTTGAAGTCACTCACATCGAATACAGTGCTTTGCGCAACATAACTCGTCGATAAAGATGATGCTGAAAAGTATTTTTCGCTGCAGCGAGACTGTCCGGGATTTATCTATGGCAGTCAGCGTACATAAAAAAACAAAGTAAATCAACAAATACCGCCGCGAGAAGTTCATAGGCAGTTGTCTTTGTTGTGCATAGAGCATCCAGCTATAAAATATTACCGTTACACGCATTGAAATATTGAGCAGCACCGCCGCCGCCATCGCCCCATGCGCTCTATCTCATATAAATACTTATCATTTTTTTCTCGATATGTTATGGCGTCCATTGCGATTCATATGCATCCTATACTTACGATTTTTCCTCTCCTTGCTTCTTATGTGACTCCTTTTATTCTCATACGTAAAATATATACGCATATATATACTTTTATTTCTATTGTACTTATTCGATTATATTCTAATAATGCTTTTAAAGCGAACGCAGCGATATTATCAGATGCGATGATACCATCCATCGCGATGATGCGCTGCCGACACATGTAATATGATACTACGAAGAATGTAGGAAAGAAAAGAATGAATAGATATCGCGAAAACGGAAAATATGAATAATTTCAAACTCTGGGACATACAGTCTAAATATTCGTTTATTTTTTATATACTATACATTATCATCCATAATATAATAATTCATATTCAATATTTGAATTTTTATCATAAATCTTACACTAGGTGTTTGCCGCATCGTATTTGTTATTTGACGCGTCTCGCGATGACGCCATAATTTAATACAACAAAAATGTGACGTTTGCAATTTCGCAAGCGTCGACGGCTTTATTAGATAGCGTAATCAAAGATTTTTGAGACATGCCGCGACAAGTCACAACATGTCACGGCATGTTTCGCGGTGACGTCATCAATACGATTTGATATAAATGCGACGTTGCTAAATAGTGTACATGTCACATGATCAGATTTTTCACATGGTACGACATGTCACACATGTTCGAGCAATAACATCGTTTATCAATGTAATGTGATACAAATGTCACGTGACCAAGTAAATGGTATAAAATAAAAAGATTTAGACACACCGCGTCATTAATCAACGCAAACGATAACATGGAGTGCGATTTGATAAAGCAACTAACTCAGCTAAATACCAGAGAAGAGTACGTCGCATGAAAACAATGATGCGACGAGCTCATAGAATCTCTGGAAGAGCAGAGTCATGCCAAACGCCCGCGATTATCGTTCGGCAAGAGACAATCAGTGATCACATGTATCGCGAGGCTCGAGAGTTTGAAGGAGTCGGTGCGTGGACGATCATGTGGGTATTGTATATGGACTTAGTGCGAGATCGAAACAGCGTTCGAGAGTCGTATATTGACATGCGCGGTGAAACTTTAATCACATCGAACCGCGACAGTTTTTGAAAAACGCTGGCAATGTAGTGCTCGAGCCAGTGCGAGACACTGTAGAAAGACACGGCAATGTAAAAGTGAACACTACGTTCAACGGTGAGTTCGCGACAAAGGATAAACGTGCTAATAAGAGCATAATTATAAAGAACAGTGAGATATACCGATATACCGATATGCGCGAATGACACGAGTGATACGTGGTCGAGCCTATCTTGGTATCGCTCGAAAAGTTCCAGTAACGCGACAGCGGGTGGGCATTGTCGCAAATTCTCAATTTAGTAGTGAATGTGAATAAGCACAATCCAATGCGCGTAAGATGTTACTTCAAAGTGCCGCGAGAAATTATACTTAAGAAAGCGGTGATCAATGTGCGTTCGATGGACAATGCATGCTTCGCGTGGTCGATGGTAGCCGCTCTATACCCAGCTAAAAGTCATGTGGATAGAAAATCGTTGTATCCGTATTACACAACAATGTTAAATCTCATGGATATCGAATTTCCGATAACGTTCAAAGACATTTCGAAATTCAAAAATCTCAATAACATATCGATCAACTTGTACAGCATCGAAGATATGCAGATTTTTTCTCTATAGCTCACAGGCGACAAGCATGTCAATCTCCTGTACCTACAAGATTCACGCAACGACAGCATTAGACACTTTGCGTGGATAAAAAATCTATTCCGTTTTGTAAGATCACAAATAACAGGGAACGAAAACAGAAAATATTTTTGCAATCGGTAAGTATAATAAGAAAATTTGAAATACGAAGCGCCTTACCGGTTCGAGTGTTAAGATGTTAAACTACAATACTATATAATATATACTCTATACTATACTATAATATATATTTAAATTGAATTAATTTTCAAAAATAAATTACCAGTCAATAAGATTATCGGATTCACACAATCAATCTGAAACAAATAATCCCCCCAAAAATTTTTCCAAATCTTAAAAAACTGTAATAATCTTATTGCGAAAAATATTACTTCAGCCGAGAATCAAACCCGGATTCCTTGCATACCGTGTGAGCATCCTAAGTCTTTAGACTACCGAGACCTTAGCAACATTCTTCGCAATAATCGATATGTAGAGAGTTACGCATGTATAAACAATATAAACACGCTTGCCTGTAGGAAGTCCGTTCAAAAAGTATCGCGAATTTTGAATTTCCGCGGGTTACGTATATTCGATTTTCGGATTTTTTGTGGCGTTATGTTGGTACTCATGTCTCTCACTTATGCCGACAAGTTCGGCCATTTTGAATGTTCAGTTAATTTTTGACAGCTGCTTTGCTTGCACGTGTTTTGGCTCGTCTTCGATTTTTGCCTATTCCAAAAAATGGATCAAAGAATCTGTATCAAATTTTGTGTGAAAAACAAAATTAAGTGCGCGGACGCATTCCGAATGTTGACTGTGGCATATGGTGAAGCTACCTTGGACCGAAGCAACGTTTATCGGTGGTACAAAATGTTCTCAGAGGGCCGAGAAGATGTGAACGACGAAGAGCGTGCCGGACGCCCGAGCACGTCAACAACAGACGAAAACATTGATGAAGTGAAGAAAATAGTATTGGCCAATCGGAACGGTCAATAAGGAATATTACCTGCAAGTTATGCGCAATTTGCGCGAAGCAATCCGCCAGAAACGCCCGGATTTGTGGAAGAACAAAAATTGGCTTTTGCACCATGATAACGCCCCTGCTCACACATCGTTGCTTGTGCGCGAATTTTTGACCAAAAACAACACCCTAATGATGCCGCAGCCACCGTATTCCCCAGATTTGGCCCCCTGTGACTTTTTCTTGTCCCCGAAACTGAAGAGGCCCATGAAAGGACGACGCTACGCTACGATTGAGGAAATAAAGACGGCATCGAAGGAGGAGCTGAACAAGATCACAAAAAATAATTTTTTGAAGTGCTTCGAGGATTGGAAAAAACGTTGGCACGAGTGTATAATATCTGATGGGGATTACTTTGAAGGGGACAAAATAGATATTCATGAATAAATAAATAATTTTTGAAAAAACACAAGGGTTATGTTACCGTCCTGGTGCTGTTCGATTTTTCAAAAGCTTTTGACTCCCTGAGCCATACTGTAATACTAACCTGTTTACGAGATATACGAGGGTGGATCAAATATAAACCGGAATTTTACAAATACTTTTCTTAGCCAACCACGAGCGCTCTCACAGTGTAGGTTCTTGTAGTGTAGTGTATCAGGAGTGGGGAAAACGCTTGGTGAGCTGTTTGACTCAGTCAATTCGCCAGTACAGCTATGAGTGAGCAACAGGTTCCAGCGTCCGTTGCACAACGGGTTATAATAAAGTTTTTAACTAAGGAAGGCGTTAAACCGTGCGAAATTTTGACTCGATTGAAGGTTCAGTATGGGGATGATACTCTGTCTAAAACTCAAGTGTTTGATTGGGCCAAAAAGTTTAAGAGTGGACGAGAAAGTGTGGAAAATGTGAGTCATAATCGACTTCCAGCGATTTGACAACGATCAAGATGTTGAGGAATTCGTGCGCAATTGGTTGGTGACTCAACTTCAAAGTTTCTACGAGCAAGGAATTAACAAGCTTCCAAACCGCTGGGAAAAATGTGTAGAGCGTGAAGGAGACTATGTAGAAAAATAATCAACAGTATTTTTGTATTGTTTTATAAATAAATAAATATTAAAAAAGAATTCCGGTTAATATTTGATTCACCCTCGTAATTTGGAAATGAGAAATGCTTCACCAAATTTGCACCAAATGCGTAATTATGACTGCGTATCTCGATCGATACTATTCTGAGAAGAGGAGTACGCACACCGCCTGTTATATAAGGCGCACAAATATCGCAATATACAAACATTTTATCAGGGATAGCACGCCACAAACTATAGGGTTCGACACTCCAATAACCGACTGTACGTGTTTGCCCCGTCGTCTTATTAAATCCATGAGTAAGAAAAATTTTCTCTTCTGTCTCATTGGAATTAGGTTTACTTATTGAGAGCATGGAATACAATTCATTTTTATTGGAAATTGCTACTGAGAAACCTAGTATTCGTAGAAGATTATCGGAAAAGTTTATATGATGTAGCATTTTGCATTTTTCGTTGCAGTTAATACTTATGTAGACTTTGCCGTCAGACGCTCTTTGCTGTTCGAAATAAAAATGCGATTCGGCATTTTTACACGCGATATTAATCGCCTCAATAAGCTCGTGGATGTCATTGTAAATTCCATTTGGAAATGAAGCTTCTTTTGCCGTAAACGGGCCATTCGTCTCCTCACCGGATTTAACGTCGACGAATCTGATCACATTTTCGTTATGACGTACGTGTAAAAAGGTGCAAAGAAATTGAATCTCACTTATCGCAACCTCCCATTCTCCATGCAACACTATAGGGTGAGGTAATTCCGTGATGAAGGACGACGTTGTATTATTATATTATAGGAAAATGCATGCACTACTGTTACTCGGGGGTACCAGAAGAAATTGTTCTCCCTCCATCGCGAAGAGAAATTAAACTCGATGCCGGAATCCAGGTATCAAACTTACTGGGATAACCGCGCCAGCTAGCACTTGCTTATTAGCTCCTCGCTCTCTACTCTTTATCACGCGATCAACGATAAATTGTTCTTCCTCTAGGTTCTTCTCAACTCGTGCTAATTCTTGCTCATAAAAAATACCGTCTATGACTTCGTCTGCTAAATCTCGTAGCTCGTACACGTGAGAATTTCGCCAATCGAGAATGCGATAAATTTGAAATATTTCCTCGCTCCATTCAGCCTCGTAATCTTTCTCGAAGGCTGCTTTCGCCCTACTGATACGAACGAGATCTCCAACGCGATATTTAATCTTTTGTGTTCGTTTCTTTAATATGTCGTTTTTCCAACGACGTGATATATTTTCACGTGCGATACGGGCGTTTTCTCTCATTACTACCGCAGGTTGCATTCTCGTGGACAAATGACGCGTGATTGTAAGCACGTACAACTTCCTATAGAACATCGACGTAGCGGCGCGTATTTTTATGCGTGAAATAGCGCCAAATTCGCTCCTTCAGTGTTCTGTTGAAGCGCTCGACAACGGCGGCTTTAATGTCCGGATTGCGTGTTACTCAAAAACGAATATCGTTTTCTTTAAGAAATTTTTGCATTGGATGCGCGACAAATTCTTTACCTTTGTCTGTTTGTAAGTATACAGGTACTCGTCCTTCGTTTTTTGCTAGTACGCATTGAAAAGCTTTTATCACGCTATTGCTCGTTTTGTCACGTAGCGTATTCTACCCAGATATATTTGCTTAATACATCGATAATTACTAACAGATAGAAATAACCGTCGTTGTAACTTTTTAGATTTCGGAGTTCGATCAAATCTGCCTCCCACACATCGTCAATGTTTGTCACATTGTAATGCAATCGCTAAAATTTTCTGTGCAATGGCCTGTGCAACGTGTATGCGCCTTGCGATTCGAGCCAACGTATGACTTCTCCCCGTGAGAAATTCGGTTTAACGGCGCGAGTTAAATTATCCACCGCCGAATAACCCATAATTCGACGGATCGTAGTATAGTTTTTCAAACGTCATCGTTATCTCAATTTTTTCCAACCGAGCAACCGGCTTTTGTAAAGATACGGGGGTATCAGTTTTTCGTGTGCGAGAAAGAATCATCGAGCTTTCCTCGTCTATTTCTTGTTCGTAATTTTTACGTTTTTCTCCTTCCTCGGGCTCTCGATACAATCGACGTGGAACTCGCTCTTTTGATGTAACAGGCGTGGAACTCGCGCGCGGTCGAAGTTTTACGATGTTTACAACATTAGCGTACGCGGACAATAAACTTTTATTTCTCACCAGTGCAGAAGGTATGTTCGACACACGGAGTAATCGTGCAAACTGATTTCTACCCACTGCTTTCACGGTTTTTCTCTCGCACATTGCTTCGTTTATTAAGCGATATTCGAATTTTTCACAACGTTACCATCTATAGTCACGATTCCGTACTCGTCCCAACTAAATTTATTGGGCACAGCTTTTCGAAGCCAATGTTTTATCAGTAAGTGTGCATGCTTACGATTTCGGTACGCTTTCCAGTATTTCCTCGATGCTTTTCATTATATGATTATGCTCGGTCGAAATTTCGAAATTTTTCGCTGTAATATCTGTGTTACTATTGGAATGTGATGGCGGTGGTATATCGGATGTTCGCGTGAGATTGTGAAAAACGTTATCGTTCGTCGTCTCGTTATCATCGCAGGCATCTCGTGTAGCGTGTCTTCTGCATTTTCGTTTTCGTTACGTACGTCTTTCTGTCTTCGCGTTTCTCGGATAAACCGTAGGTATCTCCATAATGCCTCTCTGTACATTTTCCACCTCTCGCTTTCGTCACGAGGCCATCTGGAATTGAGAATACGACTCATCTCCGCATCAAGTCGTGTTAGATAAGTTCCCGGGGTTTGCGTTGTATTATTAGCGCTCAAAGTGTTATCCGAATTTTGTGGTGCTGCTATTTCTTTTGACTCTCCGTCAACGAACGATGTCGGATTCTGCCGCATTCTCTCCAGATTTTCCGTCGAAATTAAAACCATTTTTTTAGCCCTCTCCATAACGTTTTATCTCTACTATTTCGTTCCTTCGATAATTAGCGATAATAAGGTCGATAATATAGGTCCGACATAGGGTCGAATATAGGGTAAAAATCCGCCTCGTTGCACCAACAGCTTTCTTCTATCCTTCCAATTATCGCGTTTGCAACGATGCGGCGCAGAGCTTTTTTGTATTTGGTTAACAGGTTTTTTCACTCCGTTCGAGCGAGAAGTTACCTTTGAGTGTATTAAAAACACATTCACAGATGCAGCGAATTAATTTTTCGTCAGAAACTACGTAAGAAGGTTGTGCGTTGATTTTTGTTCATATGATAGAGCGCCGCGAGGAAATAGGCGTTTCTCTTATCAATCGAATATGTGGCGTTTTTGTCGCTCTGTGCGATTTCGCGTCACCCATCTTCATCGCGAGAAAAATCTACGACTGATACACGCGATTAGACGTACTCAACTTTTATACGTATCCGCTGGAAAACGATCTACGCGGCACGTAAGCGTAATGAAACGTATCCTCGGGAAAAATACACGTTCGAAATCGATACTCGTCCGGAGTTGATTGTTTCAGATCGAGCAACAAATACCCGTACGAGGCCTCAATGTGGCGTCGTAGTATGTCTCTTCTAGAAATTTCAGATCGTCAGGATAGACTTGACGCGCTAAATGACGAATTTGAGCGCGATCACATGGATTTTTGAAAACGACGAAGTAATTCGCGTTAAGCGATATATCGCGCTGTCCACGCCCCTGGTGGAATACGAGGTCTGGCTATTAAATAATGAGACTGCGCGCGCAGAAGGCGTCCTAGAGGAATAGGGTGGGAAACGAATGCAGCGTTGGATAGCTGGAAGTGTCTACTATTCCAGTACGAAAACACGTTTTTGTCGCAGTAGTAGTATTTTTTCTATAGAGGTTAGAAACGAACTTGTTTTTTTCTCGTGCCGATAACAATATGTGACGAAAAACACGAGCAACGGATCAATGTGAAATTTCTCGTTAAATTAAAAAAAACTCCGACTGAGTGCTATAAGTTGTTGAA
>NW_017304472.1:93610-95046 GCF_001594115.1 Trachymyrmex septentrionalis | reverse complement strand
GTTGTGGAAAAACAAGTCGTGGATCTTGCACCAGGACAACGCACCTGCCCATAACGCGCTGTCTGTGAAGCGTTATTTAGCCGCTAGAGGCACTCCAGTGCTCGAACACGCGCCGTACTCGCCTGATTTAGCACCCTGTGACTTTTTCCTGTTTCCGAAGATCAAGTCTGCCTTAAAAGAAACTCGGTTCGAGTCGGTGGAAAAGGTGAAGCGAAAATCGGCGGAGCTCCTAAATGCTCTTACAAAAGAAGACTTCCAGCATTGCTTTGACCAATGGAAAAAAGGAATGGATCGGTGTGTGGCGAGGGGAGGGGAGTACATTGAAGGGGAGCATTCAATTGTAGAATAATTTTTAAAATAAAACTCTTTTTCATAAGCAGTCTCGTTATTTAATAGCCAGACCTCGTAGATTCTGTGAGATAAGAATAACACTGAGATTCTTGTGAGATGACTGCCTTTGGTAAAAAGATCCACAATCGCACAACGACGATTCTCTCATAAGATCGTCGATTATCACTAATTTCGGAGAAAGCGGATCGTTCGAGTAATCTTCCGGACGGGGTAATCCCTCGCGAAATTCAATTATATTCTTCTTCGCCGTTTTAGTATTGGTGCATCCCCAGGGCTGTTCTTTTATACGCGTGTTGTATTGTAATCGACGATAGGCTTCCTGCCATTCCGCGTAATAAAACAAAATTCTCTCGAAGCACACGTCGGACATGAGAGATAAATGCCCGAGAAAAGCTTTCACGAAGACCGTCTTTCCACAACCAGTCGGTCCGCATATGATCGACGTCCAAGGATGTTTCCAACGCACGTCCATTTTACAAAATGAGCAAACGATCTTCGTGCGCGACTTCAAAAAGGAAAGTAAAAAGGAAAAACGTCATTTTCGTTGATTTCTAAATCGCGTGAAAAAAATAATTTTAAAAGAAGATAAGCTGATCAACGCGACGACAGGGTCCCCTTCGCGCGGCGGACGAGTGCTCGTGCCAGCGTACCTCCGTATAAGCTTGTCAACGAAGAGCACCGCGGCTGTCGAAAAGCTGATCTCACCGCGGCGCGACGCGCATAAGCTTATCTTCGCGCGCGTCAAAGAGATTTGCGATCGGCGTATATTTCTATCGTTAAATGAGTACGCGACATCGTCGTCGTCGATAAGCTTATCAATGCCACTACCGCGATGTCGCTGCGGGGGAAAGCTTTTCGTTGAAATCGGAAAAAGATTGGTTAGAATTAAGTAATAAATCACTTCTTGTTTTCCTTCAAGTAAAAAAATATTTTTATTCGATACTTTTCTTAAAAAAAGAGGAAAGGAGAAAAGGAAACATATGTAATTTAAAATTTTTTTGTTTATATTTTTGCTAACTCTTATACATAAAATTCAATTATTTTTAGAAACAATATAATACATTTTTATTATAATTAAATATTTA
>NW_017304472.1:88323-88773 GCF_001594115.1 Trachymyrmex septentrionalis | reverse complement strand
GGGGAGAAGCTCGCTGCGTCGAGTCAATTGTCGAAACGACTACAAGCCAGTCTCCTCATGTAACTCGCCGTACTAACCTCGTGTACCGTTATTCAATAAATTTCAATCAAGTTCATTTTTCAAGATTTTTGCGTTGGTCTTTGTCGATCCCTGCGCCTGCATCCCAACAAACGTAATTCCCTTAACTCTGCAGATCTCGTGTCGGCGACCTTCCGGTGTACGAACGACGTACGCGTAGAATTTCCGGCCTCCGGACACGAACAACTCGATAAAATTACTTCGGCCGTAGCTCTCGAGCTCGTCCGTCATATCGCCCAGAAAATTCCCTGTACGCGGCTCATACTCGCTCTGTTCGCCTTTGTTTACATAGATACACGAGTCTGTATCACAATATAAAACGCGACTACCTAACTTCTCTAAATATTTATATAATATTAGTCGCGCTTGTGC
>NW_017304472.1:76127-84305 GCF_001594115.1 Trachymyrmex septentrionalis | reverse complement strand
TCAAGAAATAAGAAGTATCACAAATGTCGAGTCTTGGAGATATGTGCCGGGGGTTATGAATCCTGCGGATTTATCTTCACGAGGATGTGATGCCAAGAAATTACTCGAGTCAAGATGGTGGGAGGGGCCCGAATGGCTAAAGCTGCCCCCGGAAGAATGGCCGTCCAAAGAAGAAGAGATTAACGAAGAGATAGTCAATATAGAGCTGCATAAAACTTCAAGTCGACTTAAAGAAGAGACTCCCCCTGAAGCTACGACAGAAGGAATCGCTATGATTGCTGGTGAAAAAGACGTCCCTTGGTACTTGGAAAGATTTTCAAGCTACGCGAAGATCTTACGAATGATAGCATGGGTGTTAAGATTTACCAATAATTCCCGAAGAATCCACGCATCAGTCAGAGGAGAGTTAAGAAATCAGTATAGCAGAATTACTCCTCTGTAAATTAGCTCAGAAAGAATCATTCATGGGAGTAAACGATCCACGGCTGCGAGGATTGAACGTCTTCGAAGAAAAGGGAATTATGCGTATTAAAACAGCAGTTTCTAATCGTCAAGACACTTTCTGTTTTAGATATCCTATAGTGTTGGATTCAAAGCACTTATCGACGAGAAGAGTTATCCTGTATACTCATTTGAAACTCAATCACGCTGGAACCGAGATTGTAATGAACAATCTACGGGAGAAGTTTTGGATTCTCCGGTACCGACGGACGGTGCGTTCCATCGTTCACAAGTGTACGGCTTGCCGTCGACACGCAGCGAGGAACATGGAAGCGCCATTTACACCGCTGCCAGAAAATAGAGTACGAGAGGCAGCAGCATTCGAGGTGGTAGGCATCGATTACGCAGGTCCTCTTTTCTTGAAGGAAGGATGTAAGGCCTACATCTGCTTGTTTACGTGCGCGGTCTACCGTGCAGTACATTTGGAACTGGTCACATCGTTATCAACGGAGGAATTTATAGAAGCCTTCAGAAGATTTATAGCCAGACGAGGAAGGCCTTCTGTAGTATATAGCGATAATGGCAGAAATTTCGTAGGATTAGCGAATTTACTACGAAAAATTAATTGGCAGAAAATTCAGCGATATTGCTCTCTTAGCCAAATCGAATGGAATTTCAATCCACCTTCAGCTGCTTGGTGGGGAGGATGGTGGGAGCGCCTCATCCGCATCCTCAAGGATTTGCTAAGGAGAACGCTGAGGAGAACTTCGTTGAGTTACGAAGAGATGAACACGGTCTTGTGCGACTGTGAAGCTGTTATGAATTCAAGACCGCTTACTTACATGACAGAAGAGAGTACTGAGACCATGGCAATCACTCCAGACATGTTCATTAGAGACGTCAAGGAAGCTGGCGTTCCCGATTTGGACCAGATCAGCAAGACAAACTTTGCAAAACGGATCCGTTATCGCCAAAGTCTAAAGGAAGAATTGAGAAGGCGTTTTCGCATCCAGTATCTAGGACTATTATCCAGACGGACGAAATGCAAGAGCAGTTTCACGCAGGTTGCAGTTGGCGACGTAGTACTAGTCGGAAACGACACCCAAAGACGTTTGGATTGGCCGCTGGCAATAGTCAAAGAAGTCTTTCCTGGAAAGGACGGACATACCAGAGTTGTGAGACTGAAAACGGAAAAGGGAGAATTAATTCGCCCAATACAAAGACTGATCCCGTTGGAGGTGGGTCATCACGCGGAAAAAGCTAGCAGAGTCCGTGAGTCAATCAAAGCTTCGCCTCAGGATGGAGAGAGTCCAGAGTCTGCCCCGCAGGAGAAGCAGGAGTCGGTCGTCGAGGAGAAGCCGGAGTCTGTTCCTACAGAAGAAACGGATCTAAGAACTCGGAGCGGACGACTTATTAAGAAGCCAGAACGATTTGAAGCCTAGCTTCATTTTTCATTTTTTATTTACTTTGCCTTTTTGGACAGGTTGAGTTGCACCCAGATCGCGAGGATGCAACTCAAGGTGGGAGAGATGTGTGATGCGCGGTTCGCATCCAAGAGACACGCGTAACCCGCGTGCAAGACATCACGGGAGCGTTTTCCGTTCACGTGTTCGGCCGTTAGCTCTAGTCTTTGTTTCCCCCCGTTCGCGCTCATTGTGCCGTGCGCCGCGATACGCGAACAAAACGAGACTAGGCGAGGTTATAGTTTGCAGTGAGAGTCAGAGGATTGCGTTGCCGAATAAAGGGCGTGCATATTCACCGAACAGTTTTCGAGTGTCTTATTCTTCTTCCTGTGATCCATCAATTTGGCGCAACAACAGCGACTGAACGTAAACCTGGATTTCGGGCGATATTATTTTTATCGAGAACAATACCTTCGGTTTTTTCGTATTCCCGAAGGTACTGTTCCTTACTCTCGTCATCCAGGAATTCGCTCGGCCATCCGCTAGCTTCCTGCTTTAATTTCAAAAAACTGTTGATATATTATATTTGACAAACAAACCACCCTGCCTCGTACGAGGATCGAATCGCGTGACTCTAAACTGCCATATTTCGCTCACGTTCGTTACGAGATAACCTTTCTCGAGAGCCTTGCGCAATTCGCAGGATACCCACGCTCCTACGAATTCACGATCGGCGGGGAGATCGTGAGTGCACTCGGCCTGCGAGAAACAGCAACAATGGCACAGCCCGAACAACAATTTACCTTGTACGCGGTACGGGAGTACAGGGTGAAAAAGATCGCGTGGAGGAAGTACTGTGCACCGAATGATACCCTCGACACAATCGAAATTAAAATTCGGAGCTGCGCCAATCAGCTCCGAACACTGTTCTCCGATATAAATCGTTGGCTGATCTAATGGAAAAATACCTGTTTTTAATACGTACGGATACAGAGAACATACGTCCACGTAGCGTATTTTCTCCGTACCTGTAACTTCGTATCGTGTTACGATATTTTCCGTACGAAAAAAGAACGCCTCGCGAGGATCGAGAGGAGGGTTGATCAATATCGAATGACTTTCAGACAGAAAAGTGCGCATCTCGTGAAAATTCGCACTCCCATTTCTCTATCACCCTATATCCTCGTTGTCGAAGACGCCATGTCATTGCAAGAGTTCGTTCGTATCGTGCATCGATTGTATCTTCGCGCGACACCCCGGATGTAAGTTTTCTTTCGTGATTGATTTGATAAGCTGGGACAACCATGCCAAAAACAACCGTGAAATTGTATCACGTAACGCGACGTCTCGTTCTCTGATTCGACTTCGTAATATCCGACGGGTGTACCGGCAATTCGATATTCGCGGTCTCGCCCTGCATGGATTATAGGATGCCCGAGCTCGCGCTCCATCCACACTAACCACTGCAGGGCTTTGTACGAGTGATTATCTTTATATCTATATCCGCCCGGTGCAATGATTTCAATTTCTTCCTCACGTAAAAAGTTTTTACGAAAAACTTTCATTCATGTGGAAGCGATAGTCGTGCATTCTACGAACGGACATTCTACACACGTCTCCGCGTTCTAAAAAGATTTTTCTGAACGCCATGCGCGCGCGTCGAAGGATATTTACATCATTCCGACAATATTTCACTATTTCCTGTTTAAAATTAAAATCGAAATTCGAACGCGACATTTCCTCGTGCCAAACCATAAAACGCTCCTCTGGTTTCATTTGTTCGGGTGAATAATATCGTGCGCCAGGTATTGGACCAATATAATTTTGATTGTTCAGCGTATTAAACAAATGAGGAAAAAAACCTTTGCCCAGAGTATCCTGCAGCCCGAAAGCCTTGGGTAACTCCGATAATCGCATAGATATATAATTTGAGCTATCGATAAATTTTGTACGTCCAACCGTCATAACGATAATTTTCGTCCCGTTCAAAATCACCCGAGGTTCTCCCGACTTTTCAACGATGTACTTTAAAATAAATTGAGCGTCAAATGCTTTAGCATTATGCGCGATACAGATAAATTTTTTTAAATATTTAGACGAGTGCGTCGCGAAATCGACAAACTCTTTTACGGGGTCTCTACTAAATACGAATTCGCGCACTCTACACCAACGACATGGCAATGACATGGTCTCTATTCCCGTGCACGCTTCGCAAATTTGTTGCGCGACGCAGAGAGTTGGAACGTGAATTCTTATGTTCCTCGTTCCTTCGAGCGTTTCGTCTTGTCGCGTTTCGAAATCATAAAACACAAATGTGACGCGATCTCTTTTACCAGATGTACAAGTATGAAATGCGGATTTTTTTCCAAAAAAAACACGTTAAATTTGGAAGAATGATAAAAACAGCTTTATTCAAAGTATGCTTCATTGCTAGTTACACATTTTTCCCATCTTTCGGGCAATTTGTGGATACCACGCCAGTTAAAATCTTCCCTCTTTGTCGCGAACCATTCATCGAGCCATTTTTTCACATCTTCGTACGAACCAAAGCGCTGCTCAGCAAGTGCGTGACCCATCGATGCAAACAAGTAGTAATCGGAAGGAACCAAGTCTGAGTAAACCGCATGGGGTAGAACTTCCCAGCTGAGTGCTTCCAACGTGTCGCGAACCGGTTTTGCCGTATGTGATGGAGCATTGTCATGAAGAATGTTGAACGCAGAATTCAAGAGGCATCGATAAGTCGCACTAATGCGGGATGCCTATGGCGAACGCAGAATTCAAAAGGCATCGATAAGTCGCACTAATGTGGGATGCCTATGGCGAACGCAGAATTCAAGAGGCATCGATAAGTCGCACTAATGCGGGATGGCGTTCCGATATTTGCCTGGTCCGTGATGAAGTACCTGCGTAGATTACTACTACGACTAATCGCGATTATTAAGCACGAAAGGTGGATGAATGAATGTCCGAATATATCAATCGAGTACACTTTTTATTTTCTTCATTCGTTCCACAAGCCACGCACTACAAAATTGACTACCGTAATGCGGTAGTACGCGCTCGAGAGAAGCGTACACGCTCCTTCGACAGTGGCAGCTAGACTCCCCTCTCAGCCACGAAAACGAACAACGGAGTCGAGCCCGATCACGAGGCGTTATGTGGGCAATCACGCGTTCTCCTAATGGCGAAACGCAAATATATACACGAGGGAAGACTATTATTGAATACACTTACAATCTGCGTGGCCAACCAAGGCTAATATTTTCGAAACCCAAACAAAGAAAAGTGACTTTATGTTGTCTCTTTTGGTATTCTGGTCTTTTTTCAAGCAGCGAACGGTTCAAATCGATCAATTGTTGTTGGTAGCGTCCAGCATTAACCGTTTCACCAGGTTTTAACAGCTCATAATAGACCACACCCTTCTGGTCCCACCAAACACAGAGCATCGTCTTTCTGCCAAAGCGATTCGGTTTTGCAGTCGATGAGGATGGTGCGCCTGGGTCTACCCATGATTTTTTGCGCTTGGGATTCTCAAAATAAATCCACTTTTCATCCCCACTAACGATACGATGAAAAACGACTTCCTTTTATATCGTGCAAGCAAAATTTCACATGTGTTTTTGCGCCTCTCCATCTGCTTGCCGTCCAACTCATGCGGTACCCATCTTCCGATCTTCTGAATCTTTCCCATCTCTCGTAGGCGATTGGAAACAGCTTGTTGACTAACAATCAATTGCTCTGCGAGTTGATTTTGTGTTTGTGAATCATCTTCGTCCAACAATGCTTGCAATTCCACATCTTCGTATCTTTTTGGCGGTTTTCCGTGTTCCTTGTCTACAACTCGAAGTCACCACTTTTAAAACGTCGAAACCATCGTTCACACGTATCTTGCGATGGAGCATGTTCACCATAAGCTTCTCAAAGTAATCGGTATGATTCAGCAGCAGTTTTCTTCAAATGAAAACAAAAAATTAATGCTGTCCGCGAATGCTCTTTGTTTGGTAAAATTTCGACATATCGAACACAGCAACACAACACTATGCAAACACTTTGTCAATTTATCACTCGTGCGCGTCTGACACTTGTTGATGGCACTTCAAAATGGCATAACAGTCAAATCTTTATACCACACACTGCATTGATGCGCCATCTGTTTTCCAAATCCGCATTTAATACTTGTACACCTGGTAACACGCTCGTCCGCGTCTTCGGCATCATTCATATTTGTTTGCGGATTTTCTTCTCGCAACGCCATAGTACTTGTACCCTCTCCAGGGTTTTCTACTGTGGCTTTACGACAAAGAGGCCGCATGTAACACAAATGATTCAAAGACTGTAACGAACGGCACGTTTTACAATAAATTACGTCGCAATCGTGTCGCGATTTTGAATTAATCAATCGCCCACAACCGTTGCAAATTTTAATGGATTCGCAAATGCTTCAGAGGGATTGATTATACGATCCCTGCGTTCGATGACGATCGAAACACGGACGCCCGAAGAAGACGCGAGCGCACGAATCGCACTTAATCATCACAACGTCGGGGAGCTCGCAAGACGGGGTGGCGTAACAACGTGGGCATTTTTTTGTGCATCGATGCCCTCGGTCGTTACGAAAGTCCACGTTGCACGCTACGCAATATCCTCCACGAGAACCGGCGGTGGCTTTTAAACTTAGTATAGGGTTATAATGTCGCGAACTCTCGTAATACATTATGTTTAAACAGCACGAGGGTTCGCGACCTAGGGAGGAAAGTAACGAGCAGCCGTCATACATCGGATTCTCGCCTCGACCAAAAGTATTAAAATTATATACCATTATAGCAATATTTTCGGAAGCGAGAATCCGTTGGAATTGCTCGATTTCACGAATACCGCAGCCTTCCTCGGGAATCGTGATACCAGCGGATTTCATTAATTTTTCGGCCAGCTTAGGCTATAACGAGGAACGCTGGTATCTCATGGATTCCCATTTTTCTTGCAATTCCCCCGTACGCAGTTGCCCACGCTCTTGATGTATGCGAACCACTACGAGCGAACGGGGAAAACACAAATTGTCTGTGTTATTTATTTGTAAAATCGAGCGTTTGGCTATGTCTTCGTGAGTCAATCTATTAGATCCGCGACCTGCGGTTACCAAGACTTTAAAAACGCGTACGGTAAAATTTTCTACGATATCGAACCCTTCGGCACTTTGCGCCAACGAACTCACGAGTTGCCATATGTCCTCGTGAGTTAAGTCGCGTGCTGGACGAAACGATAGACCCGCCGGACCGCGCGCTAGATCCGCCGACTCGATAATCCTACGTAATCGTTCGGTTCGCACGAATGTAGCGCATACGTCCTAATTTCACGCGCTTTCTATCCAACGAACGATATCAGTACCCTCGGGTGGCGGTCGTATCGCGAAAGTTGCCTCCCTCCCTAGTAACGCGAAATTCCTGAATCGACGCGAGTTTTCCGCCCTTAATTCTATAAAAGCGAAATTATCTCTAACCTCCTCCTCCTGTCGGTGATGACGATCCTGATCGTTTTCCTCGAGATGATCATGATGATGATGATGATGATGTGTATATTGACGTTGCTGCTGCTGCTGCTGCTGTTGCTGCTGCTGCTGATGCTGCTGCTGCTGCTGATGTTGTTCGCCGATGGAATTTTGTGAGGATTCTTTCATCGGCATGTTTTCTTCTCGTGTGCTGCGATGTAAGACCACCGCCTGTTTGTACTGTAAAAAAATTAAACAAACCTTATTAGTCCGATAACATTGCTATATATACATATATATATATTAAGTTAGAAACATACTATTCGTAACATTACTGCATGGCAAGATAACTCACCTACAGCTGTTTACATGATCGGGCGTGGGAGGATAATGTTTTTCTCTTTTATGTAATTTAGTATTCCGGCAACATAGGTAGAACGGGGGAGTATGAAATATCTGATAAAAATATCTGCTTAAGTATCTCGAGCAACAAATAAATTCAAAATAAAAAATAAAACGATTATTACCTTCATTTCCAAGAGGCACGTAATATCTGCTATCTTCTTTCTCTGTTGCCTCCTGTGTTATTTTCTCCTCCTCCACCTCTCCAGCATCACCGTTGTCCTTGACGCATCATCGTTGGAGACGACTTCCACGTTATCGGCAACATTATTGTTGGTGTCATCATTATCAGCATCATCATCATCATCATCGTCATCATCATCATCATCATCATTATCAATAATGCTGTCATCCTCTTCTTCCTCTTCCTCCTCCTCCTCTTCCTCTTCCACTTCTCCCCGTATCAATTCTTCAGTTTCCTGAGCTAAAAAGTAATTTATTATTATT
>NW_017304472.1:67602-76034 GCF_001594115.1 Trachymyrmex septentrionalis | reverse complement strand
TGAGACCAGTACTCTAGAATCGGCTGGACTCACGCCGTCATCCCCATCAGTGTTATCGTCATCATCATCTATAACAAAATTGATTTTATTCTTTATCGCATTACATCTATATTATACGAACTAGATTTCTCGGGTATTTGCGAAATACCTACTGATTACAATGACGGGGACGTCATGCGGAGGCGGAATATTATTTTCCTCTTCGATTCGTGCTCTTCCTAGAAAAAAAATAAAATATTTTAATATTCGGGATTTCTATAATCGTTTAGTTAATATTTATTTCTCTAAAACTCTCTCTTACTCACTGGTACTCCCTCCTCTTCTTCTCCCGCAGGGCGACGTCTCCTTAAAGCGAGTCGTCCTACCGGCCGACCCCTGCGATACGGTATCGCACGCCCCACAATACTGCCGGCTTCTATGAAATAAATATTATAATTTAATTATAATATTTATTAATTATAAAGCTTTTATTTCTAATATGTATTAGATTCTATTTTTAAAAATTATTAGTGCTTACCTCTTAGTCCAATGCGTCGCTTGAAGTCAGCTATGTGACTTCCAGCGTCATCCTCCTCTTGACCAAAGCACTCGCGTATTTCGAGATGACGTGCGATTATATTTTTTAGTCTCACATCATCACCGCAATGCTCCAGTTTGTGCATAACACACACTAGTGTACTGGAGCACTCACCAATAAATTTCCCGAAAACGGAATAATTTTTCTCATCGTTATCTGACAACTTTGTCGCCAGCAACTAATTTTTTATTTAAGTGCTTTATTTAAGTTGCTAGCTACGATGAAAAATTTCCCTAGCAACCCGCGAAGTTCCATTTTTAACCAAATTAAAAACACGCAAATAGTAAAATTCACTTCGGAGTTTGAACGTAGGACTAAACTTTAGCTCGATCAGGGCGCGCTATTTATGCCTGTAGCGATATTCATAAAAATTCCTCTCCCACGAAAAGATTCGCTAAAAATTCCTAGTCCCTTCATAGGCCGATAGATTTTTGACGATTTTGGTAATCGACCGCCTCCTTTACTAGAAGTGATTTTCTCATAAAATTTAGAGAAGCGGGGATGACAAAAGTTATGACCATCCCTATAACCGATCTAACACCTTTTCTGATCCCATACAAATGATCACGAAAAGCATCGCCCCCCTTCGCTTTTACCCTAATAAAATCTTTAGCTCTCGTTTTCATTATTATCCAGAGAAGTTTTGCCTCGCTTTACAATTTTTATTATTAAGACGAATCTAATGTTTTAAATTTTTCCTTCTGCTTTTTGTATCTTCTTACTGGAAAGGATTCTCACACAATATTAGTCTACGACTGATAAACATTCAACCTTTCAGCAAAAAATACAATTTTAATGGAAATTTCTGTCTTGCTTGATCGACAATATCAGTTGGTTTTTGTTTGTTTTCTCTTCTTCAAGGTCTCGTCATGAGGAAAAATCATGGTGAACATCGAACACTCCCCTCGTTTAAAACTTTTCTCACGTTTTTATCAATATAACTAATATTTAATTTTTGTATCCTCTAAATTTCCATATACTACACGTTATTTTTTCCCACGCGAGTATATACAAAAGTTTCAGAAAAGAGGAAGACGAATAAATTTCCTACATTATTTCAATTGAATTCAACATTTTTGTGCCGTGCCTCTGTCACTTTAAATTAATGAATTTTCTAAAAGCAATAAAACCATTTCGTAAATTTATTTTAAAGCGAAGACGTTTCATAAATTTCTTCTTGTCTTTTTAAAAGAAACTCGTAGGTTATTGTTGTACTAAATCTTATTTGTTAGAAACTATCCCACGATCCTAAACCCCCTCAATTCTTTTTTCCTCTATAGCGAAAAATTTTCATTCTTTTCACCTGGACGATTTCCTTCCTCCCCCGTCGTAACATAGAAAACGAGGAGAGGAATCGTAAAACCTTTCGTTTCACGCCTGTTCATTCCTGTTCGTTCTCGATTTATCTTGTTCTCACTCCCTCTCCTGACTTCTACGGGGTAAAGATTATTTTAAATTTTTAAGAAAAATTTAAAGAAAGTTTATGTTTTTATTTTTTTCATCTGCGCGCGCAGAATAATTTTATTACGCAGCGTCGGAGAGAGTGGTGATGTCGACGGTACTAATGAAAATTCGTTTCATTCGAGTCTCGTCGTCTGTAGCTTCAGCCTCGCGAGCAAACAAGTACTGTGCTTCTTGTGTTCTTTTATTCGCCATCTTAGTTTGCTGAATTTGGTATTACTACGACGTAAGAACAATGGCCAGTCCAAAAAATACTAATAATTCGGACATGAGCATGTATTCCATTCCCGATTCTTACAAGCTACGTAACGACATCGAGAGAAGAAACGCTCGATTTCATATGTTGTTAGCAACATCGTATGGCCTAACCAATTCTCATACGAAGACGATTCACGTAGGATTGCAAAGAACGAACGAAGAAATCTTCAAACCTGTTGTAAAATTGGGCGGGCATAACGCAGACGGAATTTATTTTGACGCCGACTGCTGGCAACAGTTTCAAGATAACATGGAACTCATGAACGAATATTTAAGCAACGATAACAGAGTGAAACCTAACTTTGTTGTTATAAAAAATATCATTATCAGCTTTACCACATCTTACGGGTCAAAATCAATATTGCTAGCGTATAAAGAAGAAGAGGAAAATTCCAACGGAAATCTTCGAAAAAAAGAGGACGCGCTCGATTCATCTCCTCCGGTGAAGAAATGGAGAACCTACGTAGCGGCAGTTGTAATGCAGAAAACCATCTTCCTCGGGCTGCGAAGCATTGTAAAGTGCGTCGATGCGCATTTAAAACAATTAGAATCTTTATCCGATAATGTTAACAAGTGTGCTTTATATTTAATTCAAGAAATCGAACTGAAATTACCCGCATGTTTTATTAATCAGGAAATTTTAAAATTAACACTGCGTGGTAATTACGAAGATATAGAACGTAATGTGCGTACACAAATTAACGACCTAACTTTTCTTGATGTGTATTTCAATATAATATTTTTGGAATTAACTTCGTTAAGATATAACGAAATTTTTCATATACAATAATTCTCTCGAAGCAAGAATCTTTGGCTTAATTTTACTAAAACGTTTTTAGTTTATTCTCATATAAACTATGTATTTCTTCTTCTTTGAAAAAAATTTGTATCAATAAATATATTTTTATAACATAAACCCTCGTTTCTTAATTACTCGTACCTTCCAATAACCAACTTTTTTCTCTGCTTATTTCTGCGTTATACATATAAACTTTTAAATAAAGTACAAGAAATACAATACAATTCATAAAATCCTTGCCATACACCATAGAAATCATACTCTCTCACTCGAACGAGTGAGTCGTCACACCGGAGACGACACGCCGCAACTGCTGAACGTGTTCGTTTCTGTTTTACCTCCCCCAAAATTCTTCCGAACAAAGCAAGTCTCTCTCTAGGCCCGCAAATTTTCCGTATAAGATCTCCTTTCTCATACATTAATAACATTCACCGAATCGCCAACACGTCGGAGACGTTGCCCCACGACAACAAAAGCGGCCGTCATAAAATGCGACCGCTATTCATCCCTCGCTGTTCGTACTCTAGCCTCGCGACAAAAGAATGCTGCAGTCCCAATCTCCACTCACCATTTTTCAAACCTCCATTTTGTCTAAGGCCCTCTACCACCCACCCTCTCCAATCACCTTTTGGGTAGGTATGGAGCGAACCAATCAAATCTTGGGCGAGTATAGGGCGAACCAATCAGAACACACCATTTAATTACCCTGTTACCTCCTCCCTCCACTCCTCGACCAATCAGAACGCGCCCTTTCGCCAGACTGACCCGTCTAGGCCACGCCCACGGCGCCGGAGGGAGACGTGGAGGGGGTTTGTTTTGACGCCCCATGGCTTCCTATATACTACTCTCAGCATTAAAGTGTTAGACTATCACCCTTAAGTACCGTAGGTCTTAGGTTTGAAGCCCGTCGATTCCGATATTCGTTTTCAAAAATTGTAAACTTCCGATGCTATATAATAATTATAATTATTAATTCTACAAAAGACCATCTGCTCACAAGCAAACTAAACATCCCAAATCCTTGGCTTAAAAAGGAATAGAAGGAACTGATTAAAACGAAACGCTTTAAAACAATTATTAAGTAAAGAAAGTATTAGAAACCTATACCAGAAAAGAATGGCCAATTATCTACAACTATATGAATGTGTACTCAAATCTGCAAAAAAAACACTAGGATTTAGATACAAGAAACACGACAAAAAAGAATCAAAAGTATGGAACAAAGAATTGGAAATGCTGATTTCGGAGAAATAAATAGCTTACCGTAGATATCTGAACTTCAAAAACGAACAAGACAGACAAACATATAGAAACAAATATAACGAAAACAAACGAGCAATAAAGTCTACCTATTAAGAATGCTAGGATCAGTCATAGATTGAATATGATATACACGGAAGACCAATAGCATATAAGATAATGAAACATTTAAATGAATCAGAAAGAGCAAACTTGAATATCATTAACAAAGAAATATGAAAAATGCACTATATACAGCTATGGCACAACTCAAATATAACAAATAACACAGAAGAGACAATGAATTATGAAGCGGAATTATAAACCCTATCACGCTAGAACTCGAATGGCGCATTAAGCCACTAAGAATAGGAAAGCAACAGGCACCGATAATATAAACTCCGAACTTATCAAATACGGAGGTTAAATATTATAATTGAGAATCTTACATCTTCTAAACATATGCTGGAGCCAATCACAGACTCCCAAGGAGTGGAAAACCGCCAATGTCGCCTCTATATACAAAAAAGGGATGAGAATTGACCTCCAATAATTACGAAGAAATTAAAACCTACTAAACTCATGTTATAAAATATACTCGAAAATAATAGTAGAGTATACAAGCCATCGCGGAAGTTAAATTGAGAGAAGAACAAAGCGGTTTCAGAAATGGACGATCAACAAAAATGCGGTATTGACCTTAAAACTAATTATTAAAAAAAAGAGCAAAATTTGGAGACACAAATTCATAGATTACACGAAGGTCTTCGACAAAATCTGTGCATCAAAATAAGATATCTTAGAAGGAAAAGACTTCCTAAAACACCTACTTAAGGTAATAAAGAACATGGATCATAATTTCAGGAACAAATTTAACTATTGACAAGGAGAATTCCAAATACGTCATATTCACTAACTAAGAAATAAGACAAGGATGTGATATAAACATGAAGACTTATCCCCGATCTTATTCAACATATACATACATAGACGATGTGGTACATGGAGAGAACGTAAGAATAAAATTATAAAGGAATGTAAAGCCATTGACAGCCGACACAGTTGTACGTGTGTAGTCAAAAATAATATACAAAGTGGTTGGATTCTACGGCTCCACTCGTCCCGAGCAGGTAAAGCGGACTAAACTAAGTCGAAAAGTCCTGTACTATTTTGCAAACTCTGTATATATCAATTACCAATTACAAACATTTCGACCATAGGATTAGGTCATCTTCAATGTAACAATTATTCATTTGAATCAAAATTGATGCCTTGTAACACAATATGGCAAACGCTATCAATGAATCATCGCTAGGTTGTTGCTCAAAATTAAGAACTTTATTATCATCTGTTGTACTTAACTGGATACCCAAACAAAAATTCAGTGATTTAATTAAAATCAGTTAGCGTGAAATTTATAAACATTTTATCGTAAAATATTAAAATTAATTATATCAAATGGGCAAAACTTATATTGTACTCAGCATAACGATGATCCGCCATAACACGATGTAATTATAACAATGTCTTGAGAGCGTGTGATGGAACGTTTTACGTAGTTGTTTATAAGTATGAAAGTTAAAAGGAATAAATATCAACGCAAACTCGACGATACAAATTTATAATTTATAAAACATGGAAACAAATGAATATCAACATAAAATCGACTATATAAATATATTAATAATTTAGTAAACAAGAACATATCCATTTTCTCTAAATTAAATCATTATACATATAGCAAATCCAACAATTCCATATTATTTTGCATATTAAGTCCATTTTTTGTTTTTTTTATATAAATCGCTTCCGAAATTAGTCTTTTATATAACCGTTGTTCTTTGTCTAAAATTTTGATGTTATTCCAATCAAAATCATAATTGTGTTAAATTCTATGTTTTATTATTATAAAGTGGTGTGTGGTGTTTTTTTGCTGTGTGTTATTTATATAATTCTGATATTCTTTAATACGTGTCTTTAATAACCGTTTCGTTTGGCCCATATAGGAAACATTATAATTTTGACAATTAATTTTAAATATCATATTAAAATGTAATAGTGATGGCAATTTGTCCTTTTGTGCTCTTATAAATGTATTAAGTTTATTAATTCCTACGTAAGCCAAACGAACCGCTCTGTTTTTTTTTTAAATCTCTTGAATTTCTCTGCTATTGAAGTCACGTATAGTAAAGTATGTAATTAAATTGTTGTCAATTTTCTTTCGTTGTCTCCTATTCAAATATTTAGGATACAATCTATCAAAAAAAGCTGACATAAATAAAAACTGACTTCCAGAGAATATGCAACACCATATAAAAAACATTAATAAGACTAGAAAAGACACAATTAAAGTTCTACAAAATAATGGCAGTTCTCACGCTGCTGTATAGAAGCGAAGCTTGGAGAGTAGGAAGAAAGAACGTAAATAGAATACAAGCCGCAAAAATGAAGTTCTTAAGAGCAGTTAAAAGTTGTACGAAATTAGATAAAATCAAATATGAAGACATAAGGAAGAAGCTGGTAATTTTCACAATCAAAGATAAAATTTGAGTTTATGTTTCACTCGAGCTGCGATCAACATGCGTTTTCTAACTTGATACTTTTTATAAATTTTAATTGGTTTTGATCCAATGTTGAGACGAATTCCTTCTATGTCTTGGGATTACATCAAATCTGTTAACCTGATTTTTTTTGGACATGATTGATATTTTGAAATTGTAATGCTGAGGATGGTTCTCCAAAGTAAACTGAAACGTATTATATACTTTTCTATTTTTTGAAATAAAGATTTAATGTTGCGTATTGACTACCACGCTGACTCTCATTTGTCCTGATTTTTTTTAATTTGAGATAGTCCGTAAAATAATTACATTATTACTATTTCAAAGATAAAATGATAAATTATAAGAGGAACAATTACACATGGAGCAAATGAAAATTCGACTCCCTAAATTAGCGTTAGGCTATAAATCACAAGGCAATAGAGAAGATTATGAAAAACGTGGCATGTTGAAGCGGAACAGAAGACCATTCTAACTTAAGCCGTGTCCAATGACGACGACGATTTAAATACAATTTTTTTAGTATTTTGTATTTAAATACAACTTGAGTATTTTGTATTTTATATTTGAATACAATTTTGTAAGTATTTTGCCCCTGCACACTTCATCTTGCAGTGTAGATCTGTTAATTATTGAAAGTGTTTAAAAATAAACTGAAATATAGCATTGAAATGTATAATATGTACGTGAATTATAGACTTTCAATACTACAAAGAAGAAAAATAATGTTAAATTAATCTAATTGAATCTAATTAAAAATAATTTTGTTAATTTACAGTATTAACAAATTCGCTATCATTCTCTCGTTTTAAAAAAATGTTATTTATTTCATTAATGCTGATATTGAATGAACAAGACTTTTGAATAGATTATTGTTGGCAAATGATCTTAATACATTTTTTCCGTATATCAATATATTTTTAAACGTAGTAGCTAATATAGAGAAAGAACTCCTATATCACATTTGATAGTTGAAATTATTAAAATCACTTAATACTAGCAGCGAAGCAAATATAACGTAAGATTCTTATTCTTGCTGCAAATATTATTAGTTTCTGTTTCAAAAACAAATTAGCTTAATATCTTTAGCTGAACATCATTTTACTCTAGCGAATATTTTTTGTTACAGCGCTTAAATTTTAGCAGATAATAAATAGAGTTTTGGCAGCAACGACATTAGCTGTCTCTATTATGAAATCACATTTTAGCCACAGTTATATTTTAGCTGCGTTGGCTAATCTTTTCTCTGAGTATGGATTTGACTTTGGGTGACATTAGTAGTCAAGGTTAGAACAAGATTTCTATAAATTTTTTTAATGGAATTCCTTATTCTTTATTGCATATTCTCGTAGCTTACCTTGAGAGATTATCAAAACGCTATAATAAAATATTTTTTCATTAAGTATTTTCCGAGTTATATAAGTCAAAAGTTATAGTAATACTACCAGCATTAGCATTACTCAAGATGTTCAATGACTAAAACCTCTTAAATGTTGTTCAAGATCATGACATGGATAACATTTATCAAGATCAAACC
>NW_017304472.1:61940-67502 GCF_001594115.1 Trachymyrmex septentrionalis | reverse complement strand
GTACTACCAGCATTAGCATTACTCAAGATGTTCAATGACTAAAACCTCGTAATGTTGTTCAAGATCATGACATGGATAACATTTATCAAGATCATTAAAGGTTCTATATCTTATTTTCATTTTTATATAAAAATGAATTTTTAGTGCAAAAATGAAAATAAAAGAAACTATTTCCAATGACCTTGATCTTAATAAATGTTATCTTGATTATGTTTTAAAAAGCTCTCGAGGTAAGCTACGAAATAAGCAATAAAAAATGAGGGTTCTATTTAAAGAACTCTTAAGTATAACTTGTTGTGACGTCATCCAAGGTCAAACACATGGTATATCTTATGTTCCCCTCGAAGTCACATAACTTTTGTCTGAAACTTTTTTTAATCCTACGTCTCTTTCTCGAAATAATCTAGTGTATTAATTAAAATAAAACATCCTGTATACAGAATAATATTATACATTAGGTTATTAAATGTTAATGTATTTTAAAATCAAACTTTTAAACAAGAAAATATTTAATCTTCTGCATTAAAATAACTACCCTAGTAGAAAAATTTTTCTGAAATTATTCCATGTTTTGAAACAATTTTCGGCAAAATTTCAGCATTTCAGAAAAATTTTAGTTTAACTTCTGCGATTTTTAATTGGAAAATTCATTTTCTACAAAATTTCAGAGATATTTTAGTTTAATTTCAGCGAGTTTTCAGTATGTTAGCTGAAAAATTCACTTTCAGTGAAATTTTAATAAATTTTTAGCAATTTCGCTGAAATGTTCCAAAACATAGAATAATTTTAATGAAATTTTTTCACCACGGAAAGAATAAAATTTTTTAATTTACATTAATATATATTCAAAAGGAGTCATGGAAAAGTTGAAGATTGGACCAAATGAACTTCTGGCAACAAATAAAAAATTGATATATGCTAGATTAACTGGATACGGTCAAAATGGCTCTTTTGCAAATATGGCTGGTCATGATATAAATTATTTAGGTTTATCTGGTAATATGTTAAAACATTATAATATAACATTATATAACATAATCCATATTAGATTATATTCATTAATTGTATTGATATAAAACAAATGCATTTTATACATTTTATTTTTTAGTTTGTCGTATCGTAACATATTGTTTATCATAATAAGACCTAGTTATTTTATGAGACTATAAATTATTAATACTATAAGTTGTTAATACAGGATTATTGTCTTTATTTGGTCGATATAATGAAAAACCTATACCACCCGTTAATCTGGCTGCTGATTTTGGTGGCGGCGGTTTGATGTGCGCTCTTGGAATAATCTTGGCGTTGTATGAGCGAACTAAGAGCAATGTCGGACAGATAATAGATGCATCAATGGTAGAGGGATCAGCATATTTAGGGTCCTGGTTATTCAGATCTCAAAAAATGGGTATGTGGGAAAATCCACGTGGCAAAAATCTGTAAGTACTTCTTTGGAATATACAAGTGCTTTTGATTTTTGTTTTGTAAATAATTTTTTTAATTGTTTTTTTCAGTCTTGATACAGGATCACACTTTTACGATACATACCAGACGAAGGATAAACTTTTCATGTGCGTTGGGGCAATCGAACCACAGTTTTATGAAATCTTTCTAGAAAAGCTTGGTCTCTCAAGCGACGAGGTACCACAATACACAAATTTTGAAGAAAATCGCCGTAAAATCACGGAAATTTTCAAAACGAAGACTCAAGCGCAGTGGTGCGCTATATTTGACGGCACTGATGCATGCGTGACACCAGTGCTAAATTTGAAAGACGTCATGTTACATATTCACAATAAGCAGAGGCAAACATTTACGATTGTAGAAGACAATTTATTTCCAAATCCTGCTCCTCGTTTATCTCGAACGCCCGGTATTTCTCTTGGAGTTAAAGGAAACCCACAAGTCGGTGAAGACACTGTACAAATTTTAACTGAATTAAAATTTCAACCTAATGAAATTAACCATCTATTGTCAAATGGGATTGCTTATCAATCGCAGCATATTTCGAAACTTTAAACCTATCAGATTTGGTATGCATACAAAATGTTGCATCTACCAGAGAATTAATCGATTTCAAAAACGAGCATGCTTCGCAACATTCTAGCACATGCGCGAAATAAACAGATATCGTTATTCTGATAATTAACTCGACTCTCATTAAGGATTGATTTTTGTTTTTTCCATTTTATAAATTTTCTTCACACTTTGCATGATAATTAATCACTCTGCATCGGTATACGGAAACACAGAAACAAAGAGCGCAACAATATATTAAAATGTACGTACATACTTTTTTGTAAAGAGTAATAAAATTATTTCCAGCATTTTACACACAAGTTATTCTTCTTTTTTTTACATACATATATTTAATGAGGCAGGAGAAAGAAAATATCAAAAAGACAGACAAAGAAATTTTTACCAAATTACTCTATTAAAATTTTACAAATTTGATCAAAATTGTATCAGAATATTTTCTTATTCTTATATTTTTCATATTTTCGTTCTTTATACTATTAGTTCTTTGATATAAAAAATAAAAAAAAAGATTAGTTGAGCTTTAAAGAAATGAGATGAGATAGGATTTATTGTAAGAACTGCATATAGAGAAATACAAGAACAGATTATTTTATTATATAATATCTAAAAATATACACACACATCTTACTCTGCTGCATTGCTGCTTCTCAAGATAAATATTAGTTATAAAAGTTTCATTTTTAAAATCTAATTTTGATATTATCTTTTACATCAATAATCTATAAAAAACTGTCCAGAATTACTTTCATAGTACTTATATTATAAGATACCCAGCATACCCCTATGATAGAAGTGAAACCAACTAAATGGTGAAAGATGCAAAACATCGATGAATCTCCATCTTTCTCTTATGCGCGCATATTTACAGTAATGGAAAAAAATAGAGGTATTTTACCGTTGTTTTTGCTTTCACGCACTCTTACGTTAACTTCATTTCTACATGAGAACATGTTGGGTATATTTTATAAGTCAAGCCCGGAGCCGGATTGCACATTCCGACCGATTTTGCTCAGTCATCCTTATTCTTTTTGTTTCATATAGCATTTAGACTGCGTGCGGAGATTTAAAATAATTAAATAAAGAACTTATTGCAAAAAATATATTTAAAAATATATATATTTAAAAACAATAAAATCAATATATATATAGGCTCTAAAGAAAATTCTAAAAAATAAAATTCTAAATAATAAGTAAAATGCCAATTTAAGCCGACACTAGTTATAAGTACGTATTTTATAATATCATTTATTCAAAGTGAATATAAAACGTATAACGTTTCGATCTACGGTCAAGGTTCTCTTCAGTATAAAAGATATATTAACAAAATTACATAACGGTAGCGCATACACGCATAAATTAATAACATAAAAAGGAGAGAAAGACGTGATCGTAATGTCTGAGTTAATCTTGGTCATTTAATTACTAAGTTAACTAAAAAGAAAAATATTTTGTTTTAAAACAACCGCCCTAAGAGTTGTAAATAATTAAAAAATGCTAACATGAGAAAAAATGGTAAAAAACTTACATGACTATCAAGATTGAACTACTTTTATAAGGTTTGCTGCACATGTTCCATTAAACTGTTCCATTTACTATAATGCAAATGTGAATAAATTAAAAAGTTAATATAAATAACAGTAAAAAACCAATTTTAGTTCACTTACATGAAATAAATTTTAAAGATTTTAAATACAAAGCGCCTTCCCGGTCCGAGTGTTAAGATGTTGAACTACTATCTAATATACATTCAATTAAATTGAATTAATATTTCAGAAATAAACAAAAATTTTAAAGATATTAGACACGACATAATTGTTTGATAGACAAATGTAAAATGAAAGTGAGAGCAACAGTGAATAATAGAACATATACTTAAAATAAGTAAAAATATAAATAATAAATAACAAAGTATAAACGATATAGATTGGAAGCATTACGTCTCTGAAAACTAGATCATTAAATTTCCTGAACATTTGTTTGATAAAAAAAGATGAGACTCTTATTTTCAATTGGTATTGTAAACCTACATATTTGGATCGTTTTCTTAATTATTTTTCATGGCATCCTTTCTGTCAAAAAATTGGCACGATTATTGATTTGATCGATAGAGTCTTATTACTTTCTCATCTGAGTTTTCATAAAAAGAATTTTGACTTAATTATAAAAATCCTGCTGAATAATAAATATTCTAAACTTAATATTTTCAATTATCAAAAAAAGACTTCACACAAAATTTGACCTCTTTAATCGTGTTCATAATTTTATTATTCATGAACAATTGACAACCAAAGAAGATAACAAGAATAAAAAATTTTTTTGTACACCATTTATTCCTAATATTTCCACAAAAATCAATAACATATGCTCTTTAAAAATATACTATTTTTACGTATGGCTTATACAGGCATAAATAAGCTTAACAGATTCATTAAAATTCAGAAAGATGTTCTACCTCAGTTTTCTCAATCTAATGTTGTTTATAAAATTGATTGTAAAGATTGTGATGCATCTTATGTTGGAACCATATAAATAGAAACACGACCCAACATTCTGTTATTACATAACATCGGATGGACTTAAATCATGATTTTAATTGGAACAAGGTACATATTTTAGACAAGGAGCAAATTCTACATAAAAGATTATTATCAGAGATGATAAAGAGTAAAAAAACAAAAACAAGGCCCGAATTTACAAAATGGTACACTTTCTCTTGATCCGTTATATATTGATCTATTTTCAGAGACGTAATGCTTCCAATCTATACCGTTTATACTTTGTTATTTATTATTTATATTTTTACTTATTTTCTTTGTAAGTACAAGTTCTGTTATTCACTATTGCTCTCACTTTCATTTTACATCTGTCTACCAAACAGTTATGTTGTGTTTTATATCTTTAAAATTTATTTCATATAAGTGAACTAAAATTGATTTTTTACTGTTATTTATATTAACTTTTTAATTTATTCACATTTGCATTATACAGTAAATGGAACAGTTTAATGGAACATATGCAACAAACCTTATAAAAGTAGTTCAATCTTGATAGTCATGTAAGTTTTTTACCATTTTTTCTCATGTTAGTATTTTTTAATTATTTATAATTCTTAGAACGGTCATTTTAAAACAAAATATTGTTCTTTTTAGTTAACTTAGTAATTAAATGACCAAGATTAACTCGGACGTCACTACCACGTGTTTTCGCTTCTTTTTATGTTATTAGTTTATACGTGTATGCGCTACTATTATGTAATTTTGTTAATATCTTTTATATTGAAGAGGACCTTGACCGTAGATCGAAACGTATACGTTTAATATTCACTTTGAATAAATGACATTATAAAATACACACTTATAATCAGTGTCGGCTTAAATTGGCATTTTATTTATTATTTTTTATACATATTTATATATATTATATATTATAAACTTATATGTTACGTCCGGCGGACTCACGCGACTCTTTTCTTTCATAAAGATCTCGAATTCCTCGAAGCTCTAAAATTTTATATTCTAT
>NW_017304472.1:58751-60882 GCF_001594115.1 Trachymyrmex septentrionalis | reverse complement strand
CCCGATTTGCGTCGGTCCTCCCCCACGGCTCCCTTGCGGTCCGGAGCCCGGACGCGACCACATCGGTCTAACAATTCGGTTCCTCATTACGTTCACCCCCTCAACTCCGCATGCGCGCGGAGTTTGGACGTAACATATATATAGATGTATATTTATATATATTTATATATACATTTATATACAGGGTGTCTGGAATTTAAATTTAAAATATTTAAACATCGGAAGCGTATAGAAAATCAATAAGAAAAAAAGTTCTGTAGAGATATGCTCATTTTTGCTTTATTTTGGAAAAAATCACAAAAAAACAAAAAATGTAGTTTTCATTTTTGCGTTTGTACTGCCTCATTACTTATTCACGTTGCATTTATTCACTTGCTTAATGTAGATATTGTTTAAAATGTTCGCCTTTTGCAGCAATGCAAGCATTACATCTACGAGTAGTATGAGCTGCTCGTGCAATCAAACACTGATCTGGCGATATTTGATGCACTGCAGCCCTGATTCGATTTCTAATTGTTTTCTTGAGTTAATTAACGACGAATAAACTTCCTGCTTCAAGACCCCCTACACAAAGAAGTCCAGTATCAGATCAACTGATCGGGGTGGCCAAGATACTACTCCTCCTCGTCCAATCTATCGTTGTGGAAAATGTCTGTCTAGCCCAAACTCAAGAAATTCTGTTATAATGAGCTGGACACCCATCAAGTTGAAATCACATTTCAATCCGTTGTTTCAGGTGGATGTCTTCTAAATAATCAAAGAAGTCAGTTTCCAAAAAATCTGTATATCTGCTGCATTTAATCTGTGAGTAAAAAAAATGATCCCACTAGACAAAAACAAATAAAAAAAGTTTTCACCTGAAAACGGAATTATTATTATTGTTTTCATGTACAATTTTAGGAACAATAATACTTTAGAAGCAGTGCAAGAACAAAACAACTACGTTCTATCTTTTTTTGTGATTTTCTTCAAATCGAAGCAAAAACGAGCATATCTCTGCAGGACTTTTTTTTTAGTTTATCAATCCCGTACACGCTCCCGAAGTTTTGACATTTAAATTCCACTCTGTATATTAAAAAATATTTAATATTAAAAATATTTTTTAATTAATTAAAATTTTGTTAAAATTAAAATATTTTTTTAAGTATACACAATTAACATACCTATTCTATTTTGTAGTGTTTCTTTTAATTTTCTAACATCCAAATAATACTAATAATAAAACTACAGTGAACGCAGAGCAATATGTTTCAAAGTCCCTAATCCTACAGTACTCTATATAATTTACAGCTAATATCGTTTCTGAACTCAATCATCCTATGTTAGCGCGTAGTCTAAATTCTAAATGCTATGAAATAAAAGGAGTAGGGATGATGATAGGCAAAATCGGTCGAAATGTTCAACTTAGCCCCAGCCGAGCCCCTATATTTTGTAATTCATTATGCAGTCATTATGAGTTCATAACGACAGTTGAGCAGCTTTTTTACTATATATAAAATATCTGCACAACTGTCGATGTGAACATATAATGACTGCATAACGAGTTACAAAATATAGAGTCTGTTATAAGTCTACAGCCATTTATTTATAATCGAATAAATTATTATTTAAATTCTTATATAATATTTGGAGGTTGTCTTAAATACAGTATTAAGATGTCATAAGCCAATCAGAGGGCCACATTAGCATTTTAAGACATTACTTGCCAGTAAACACACATATATAAAAGAGATTCCGAAAGACATTTTAAAAAAGACATCTTTAAGACTTATCTAAAAGATGTCTTTTAGACGACTTTTAAAGAAGTACTTTTCTTTTTTAAAGATGTCTTTTAAGGTACAATTTTAGGAATGGCGCTCTATTTGACTACGTTGCATTTGACCATCGTCCCAATTGACCACGTTGCGATTGACGTAATGCAAATAGGTATATAATAACCTAACCCTTTTTTTTTTTTATAAAGCGGAAGAAATGCCTACGCATACCCTCGGCCCACGGGAAAGGAACCGAAGGATTTGCACCCACTAAAATTTCCTAAAATATCCTTTATAGGCCTGTTTGCAAGTCCTGGGCACGCGTGCAGCATTCTTCCAGGACGCCCTTTGGCCTGCCGACCTGACAGGTCGGCCCT
>NW_017304472.1:57507-58738 GCF_001594115.1 Trachymyrmex septentrionalis | reverse complement strand
CCCCCCCTCGGCGATCCTGATTAATTATAAAACTTCCGGTGCCCGGAAAAGCCACTATCGAACCACAGGCAAGAAGACACCAATCCTCTCGCCTCGCTCCCACTCAATGTTGTAAGAGGGAGCAGAGAGATATTGAGTTCTCGCTCAGGACCCCTTCATCCGGTAGAGGTCTGGTACCGACCCTTGCCGGGCTCACATCTCAGACGGGGGGGTGCAGCGAGTTTTATGTCGCTGCATTTCTTTTACCTCATCACAGTATAAGTAGGAACAGTAGGTCCACTCTGTATCGGCACCTTTGATCTGAGTGCTAACCGATCGTCATATTGTTGGATGTTGTGCACACTGGCTATAATTTGAACATTATAACGCTGTCTCATGTTCATAATATATTCTTTTATCGATATATAATATATGATGTTAACGTATTTAGTATATAAATTATATTACTACAGAATTTCAAATAAAAATGCGCATTTATATACATACTTATACATATATATATATATAACATTGTTATAAAAGCGATTTAAATACAAGTCGTTAGTTAAATTGACATGCTGGATTAGATTAGGTTATAGGCAAATTTTTAGTTTTAAAAGTCACATAAGTTGTTTGAGAAAGATAAAATGTTGTTTTTAATTAAAGTACAGTTTTTAGAAATCATTTCACACGATTATTAAGTTAATAAATGTAATTAACAGTGAAACGACTACAGAAAAACAAGATGACTTCTGCGATATTATAATGTAGTAATATATTATATAAAAAAACATGTAAAATTAAAATATTTTATTTATTGTTATATTTTCATTTATTACAAAATTTCAAAAAAATTCTATTTTAATTATAATGTATAATTTCTGGAATGTATTATAGCGAGGCTCGATGTGCTCGAAAAATGATTGTGTGTATATACACACATTCGAGGTCTGTTCGAAAAGTATCGCGAATTTTGTGTTTTTTCAAAAATTATTTATTTATTCATGAATATCTATTTTGTCCCCTTCAAAGTAATCCCCATCAGATATTATACACTCGTGCCAACGTTTTTTCCAATCCTCGAAGCACTTCAAAAAATTATTTTTTGTGATCTTGTTCAGCTCCTCCTTCGATGCCGTCTTTATCTCCTCAATCGTAGCGTAGCGTCGTCCTTTCATGGGCCTCTTCAGTTTCGGGAACAAGAAAAAGTCACAGGGGGCCAGATCTGGGGAATACGGTGGCTGCGGCATCA
>NW_017304472.1:53349-55623 GCF_001594115.1 Trachymyrmex septentrionalis | reverse complement strand
TACATATATATATGTATTTATATTTATATATATATATTCATATGTATATACCTATATGTATTTATACATATGATTATTAAAGTGCAAAAAATAAATTTTATTGTCGTTATTTGCAAAATATGAAACCTGAAAAATGTACACTTTATTGATAATTAATAGTTTACATATTTATTAATATGAGATGGAAGTTCGATAAAGTTGAAAAAGTCAATCAAACTTAAAGAGGATTTAATGGATAGAAATCTAATTCGAAATCATGATTGACTTTACTGCAACCTTACTTTGATTTTCGCTTCTGGATTTAAACTACGTTTCTTATCGAATTATTTTCTCAATGTTCCGTGAATATTTGTTCTTCATCCAAAGAACAACAAAACTGAGTCGTTTTTTTGTAGGTATTTCTATATAATTAGAGATTAATCTATTTGGCGTTATACCTCTTCACAAATGCAATGATCTACAACATTACCAATAAAATGGATATATAAGAATATTACAATAGATCAAGAATCACACATATGAAATTACACATCTATGAATTGATCACATACATGGATATGAGATTACATAAATATAAGTATAACTTACATAATTATTATATATACAGTTATTAGTAGAAGTAAAAATTTGTAAAGGGGATTAGTATTGTAATTTATCTCACAGGATAAATAAAATATTAAATTTCGAAAAATATTGTTTATTAGGTATAACATAATATAATACTTTTTCTATTTCCTTCCTTGTTGTTTTTTTAAATCTCTATTTGTAAATTTCAACTTATAATATATTCTTACTCTAACAAATAATCGTAATAAATACATCTTTAGAAAATCAGGACATGAATTTGACAATTCAATAGAACAATATTTTTAGAAATTGTTGCATAACATTTTTTTTTTATTATAATATTAAAATTTTCAACAAAGTTTAAATGTAATTTTTTTATATAATCAATTAATACCATACTTGATATATATAAATTTTCGAACGTACTTTCTTCATTATCATACGCTTTAAAATAAGAATATATGTAACAAGTATCTAAAGTACTGTCATTTTCAGCTAACATTGCACACGTATCACAAAAATGCTTTTTAAATATGTTTTAAATATAATTAGTATCCACAAATATATAAATGAACACATTTTCTTCTGTTGCTGGCATGTGGTAATCATAATTATCAAATTAGTATTTATTTCTTTTAGTGCAGTTAAAAATACATTTTCACTGATGTTAAATTCCTGACATTTTATTAGTACTGCATCCCCATCAGTTTCGCAATTGCAATACTAGTTTTATTATATTTTGAACGGAAAAAAATTTTTTTAATCCATAATAAAATTGAATTGGCGTTGGATTGAAAGAGTTTCCATTTTGATTACGAATACTACCAAAACAATTTGCCAAAGAATCTTGGTTCAATCTTTTAGTTAGTAAATATTTAATAAAATTTGATGATTGTTATAGACATTCCATAACTGTGTAAGACAGAATTTATTGTAATAATCCAACATTTAAGAGATTTTATAGAATTTGAAATGTTTTTTCCGTCTTTGCTAAATACTTTTACATACTATAAAAAATTTGCCATTTCGATTAAAAAATTTGTTTGTTCATTTGTATTTTTGAATACTTGTTTATTCGAATCCTTGCTATAAACTTTCAATGAATTGATATATCAAATAATTTATTAAATCTTTCTATGAATTCTACAATAAACATAGCAGCCGTAGGTAAGAAATCTAAAGTAATATACGTATTTATACCTGCTGAAACAGACCTGCTAAGAATCTGTGCTACATATTTGACTTTCATACGTTGAAAGTTGTTTGGTTTCATGTGAATCTGTCAACTTAGGTGCTGCTTTAAATTGTGCATTTTTATCGCAATTATAAAATTATATAATATATTCTCACGATGCAATTTTATCTTTAATGTTAATTTATATATAAAGGTATGACGTAACAAATTATTGCTAGTCAATGTTAAAAGGTGAGGAATATCAAAAATATAATATATTTTATTGTTACGTCCAAGCTCCGCGCGCATACGGAGCTGAGGGGGTGAACGTAACGAGGAACCAAATTGTTAGACCGATTTGGTCGTGTCCGTTTGGTCTTCGGACCGCAAGGGAGCCGTGGGGGAGGACCGACGCAAATCGGGAGGCGCTTCGCTTCGTCCTGAGGCTCCTAACGAGCCGGGGGTCGAACGGAGGACGAAGCGGAATCCTCTGCTCGTGCTCCGCTAAACGGACACACGAGTCGGACGTACTT
>NW_017304472.1:41682-52341 GCF_001594115.1 Trachymyrmex septentrionalis | reverse complement strand
ACGAATTTTGATTATCGCGACTTATCGCTCGATTGCTCCGGACTTCGAGAAAAATCTGCTCTGCTATCTATCTGACTGTCTATATGTTCTGCTATCTAACTCACTGTCTATATGTTCTGCTATCTAACTGACTGTCTATATGTTCTGCTATCTAACTGACTGTCTATACGTTCTGCTATCTAACTGACACGGGGGTTGCGGAATCGCGATTTTTATACTAATCGCCCCAGATTACTCAAATTTGGATTGGTGGAATAGGTTTCGTTAGCTGGGAGTAGGATTTTCTTTCGCTCTTAGATTGGTCAAGATTTTGGGGGAGGAAAGGATGTTGACAGGAATCGATAGAGTGGGAAAGTGAAACTCCAAAATTTTATGACCCTAAGATTTATGGGGAAACGTACGTCTCGGGCGCCGAAAGGTCGCGGATGCATCGTCGCCACGGGACCACCCAGAATCTACCCCTGAACGTCGCGTGCCGTTTCTTAAATTTTATAATTACGAGTTCGCGAGAATCGTTTCGCGACTTGATCGTTAATCTTGGCGTTAATCAGTCTTACGCCTTCCATACATATTGATTTTTATCTCGGAGCGACATTCATGAGGAGATAACGGATTCTTAGTTTTTAAAAAATAAAAAAGGAAAGAATATAAAATTTTAGAGCTTCGAGGAATTCGAGATCTTTATGAAAGAAAAGAGTCGCGTGAGTCCGCCGGACGTAACATTATCGTCATCTATATTAAAATATGGCTATTCAGGAGTTACATTTAATAAATGGGATAATTTATGGAAATTAGAACCCATATATACTCGTATATCTTTAGTTAGAGCTAGAACTTTTAAACCAATACTTTTCAACTTTCATACTGTTTCTTCTACTATTAGCAACACATCTGAAACCTTCATTGTAGAGTGTAAAAGAAGTAAGCTAATGGTTGTTTCCAGTTTTGATAGATACCCTTAACCAAGATGAGAACTGCTACGTTTCATGCAGGTAGCGAATTACATGATTGCAAATTTCCTATATTTTTAAAACCTATTACTTTGTCTCGTGTAATATTATAAAATAAATGAGTTTTAAGAGATATTTTATCCATGCAAATCATGCAATACATGTTAATACCTTTTAATATTTCAACTATATCTTTTAATATTCAGAATACATTATTTTACAATCCTGGCTCAATATAACAAGGTTGTGCGAATCTTTTTAAAGTGCTACAACTCGGTAAGCAAAATATCTTAGACTTATTCGCATAATTTCTATATAGTTTGGGATTCGCAAAATATAGAGGTAAATAATATTGTTTAAAAGTCGTACTGTACCTTCTACCTCTGCTCTCTTTCTGGAACAAGCGTGCATTTTTAAAAAACTTGCAGTCTCTTTTGGATGATAACATTTACTAACTTTTCTAATAACATATCTAATGCATTAAAATCTTGCACTTTAGAGTCTTGAATTTCCTGCATTTTCGCTTCTAATTATGTTATCTTCTTCTTATACTTCTTTATTCTTTAATGCAATTTTTTTTCGTGGCAATAATGAAGATAATGATAAACCAGTTTGTACTATTGCGTTTAACATTGTCTTTATTTCTCTCTGCTCTGCATGAATTGTATCGATTCCTAAAATATCATAATCATATAATTATTAATATCTTTTGTTTTTCAGCTGCAGATTTAATTTTTAAGAAATATAAATATTGAAAATTACTTATGGATGTACAATAGTTTTATCTTCAATGTCCATATTATTTACTTCTCGGTTATTACGTACAAGTATGTTTATTTCATTTTGTTCCAAATTCTGAATGTCTTCGGAATACATTATCACATCAAACAAATTTGAATCTGTTTCTTTATCTATAGAAGCACATTGTATAAATAAAAACATTGTATAAATGTATATGTATACACACGTATAAAATAATAAAATAATGTACATATCTACACGTGCGTGCGTGCGTGCGTGCGTGCGTGTGTGTGCGCACGCATATACGTGTACATGTGTGTAGATATACCATATGTACATGATTTTATTATATTACAAAAATTTACTATTACTATTATTATTATCATCATAAATAATGCCACTTGGAACTGCATTCGGTTGTAATTTTGTTTGTTCGTAGTTCAACAACATCTTTTTTTGAAAATGGCGCCTGCATATTCTATAATTATTATAACTCTGTTTTTTTCGATAATAAATCTTTTCTACTACATACACTTATCCATAATGCTGACCTTAAAGAAACAAATAATGCGTAATATAATAGATTTGCAAAAAGTAGGGTAAACAGAATTATTCCGTCATTTTCAACCTCAAAGAAATATAAAATTGCAACTCATGATCAATCGCAACGTGGTCATTTGCAACACGTAATTAATTGCAACGTAGCCATTTGCAACGTAGTCAATTGCAACGTGGTCAATTGGGACAGTGGTCAAATAGGACGCTCTCCAAATTCATGCAGCGAAGCTTCAATAGCAAAACTGCCCCATTCCGCCGAAAACGAAACCAGCTCTTCGCTGAAACCTTCTTACCCTTTCATGAAACGAACTTTCACTGATGATGTTACTCTCACTATGCCATGAATAAAGGAGTGTTGAACAGACAATTCAAAAAATTGACCAATCAAAAAATACTTGGAATTATTTAGCCATCAAATGGACCATACTCAGAGTCAACGTTTTTTCGCTCCAGAGTTGTTATGTTCTAAATAAAACGTTTAAAACAGATTGTTTAAAACGAGTTTAAAACACTTTTGTTTTAAACAATTTTAAACTATTGTTTAAAACTGTTTAAAAACACTGCAATTAAAATGTGTGATTTGAAAAAAAAAAGGTAAAAAAGAAACAAAAAATAATATGTATGTTGCAAAAAGATTTTATTTATTTATATGTAGAATATTGCCGATACATATTAGGCAATATGAGTTGTGCGTCAAACTTTGCAGGGGCAGACACGGTTCAGTAGTAATGATGGGACTTTATATTATATAAAGTTTATATTACAAAGACATTAATTAATTGATCGATTTATCTTCAAAAAGTTTTGATTCAACGTAACTTAATTTATATTATTACAAGGCTTTATCATTTATATTATAAAACTTGTTAAACCAGAAACATATAAATAATAAAATAAAATCGTTAATCTTTTAACGGAATATAAACTACAATACATTCAGTAGAAGTTTCTTTCTACTAATAACTGTAAACATAAAAACTTTTAAAAAAGATCAGTTTATACAGTCTCAGTCTCAATTCTCAATATTCATATTCAATTAGATTAGTTTTTTGTTCAATGCCTTCAAAATTGTTACTAATTTTTATGGCTTAGTAATTATACATATTAACGGACACCGCCTCGATGACCTTGACATATACGAGTATACGTCAAAAATCGATTGAGCGCAAGAGGTACCATCCCTTGTCACTATGTCCGCCAAGTCCACCACCGTCGAGGGAGAAAGCGAGGTATTGGGAATGTCCTGAAGCATCAAAGTCGCCAATGTCATCATCATCATCATCATCAACATCGGCAAAATATAAATCAAACGGTATGTATCTTCTTTGTTTACAAATGCGTTTATGGTGAGTATTAATACATTTTACTCTCTGCTAAAAGCAAACAGTAATCAACAAGTTTTTTTTGTTCTCTTTTTTCCAGAAAGCGCTGCTATTGATGCTCAAGCGTCATCAAACGCCGCTGATCTTAGCCGATGTCTCTAACAACCAAACGCCGCGCCACTGATATTCGAGCCACTGATATTTGCGTTATTACTCGATGCCCAATTTGCATTTTTTTTTTAATATTTTTTTAATTTACTATATATAAATTAATGCAATAAATAATAATAATAATAATAAATTTTTGTATTTTTTAATCTGTATTTGTTTCTTTCGTCCTTCCACGTACCTGATCTATTACAGCGATTCTATATAGTTCTTGATTGTATTATAGCTTTTCTATTCATAATTTTTTATACACATGTACAGTCATAAAAGATCCCTTCTGTTCAAAATAGAAGAGACACAAGCCGCTATTCTAGCCCTCTATTTTTATATACGTGTGAAGAAATTACACCATAATTTTAGATTAAAAATTTTTTTATTTATATTTCTTTTACATAATTTTTTCTTACGCACAAAAAACTACAGCTAACAGTTCGCAGTCGAGGAGTTGATTTTTATCAAAGCAATCGCTAGCGCATATTACATTTGGTACATCTTTAGCATTTATTGCAGTGGATGCGATATTCGAGAATCGTGTAAACTTTGTATCGACTTTCTCAACAATACCAACCAATTGATCGAATGCTAATTCAATGCATTGATTTAAGTTGAACATAAACAATATTGTCGATTCAGTCATCATTAAACGTACGTCGGATAATTCCAAGCATACAATTTTAGCATTTTCAATCTTACTGAATCGCACAGTCAGTGGTTCAACGCTAATAGAATTACTCTTGTGATGATTCCGAGGACAGTTTTAAATGTTCCAACATTGTTCATAGAGTCCTTTCTATGTTTCGATAAATAGTATTAATTTGTTTCCATGATTATCTCCTATCGCAATCTCTACGTTGCTCGGTGGACCAACATTGATACCAATTTCTAGGAATGTATATCCCGTACGTCAATGCATATTTCCTGCCTAGTATACGAACCGCACGATGCATGGGCGCGCTATAAAAAATATAAAAAAACATTAAATATTAGGAGTATAAATAAGTTTCCGCCGTTTTTTATCAAAAATTGGGCATTTATTGTGAAAGAACGGTACCTAATGTTTTATTCGAAGTATTGTTCATCGCTAGCCATTACTTTTTCCCATCTTTCTGGCAGCATACGGATACCGCGTTGGAAAAACGCTTCATCTTTTGAAGCTATCCACGAATCGACCCAATTTTTGGTATCTTCGTGAAGTGTGTACTTGGGCTTCGTTCTTTCTCTTCCATCTGTTGCGATCCTATACTTACCATATTATTCTCTTTCTTTTCTTCTCTATAATTTAGTAATTATGATAACATTTTTTATGACTGTAATATATAATAACATAGTAACTAATTATGATATTTTTATTAATGTAATACAAATTGCCAAGCGCACTTTCTTATCGATTAATTCAATATTTGTTAAATCGTATTACTACTCAATAGTTATTATTAACTAATTCTTAATTACAAGGAAAGGAAAGAGGAAAGAAACTTAAAACGTATCAAAATAAAAAATCTCATTTTATTTTAAACTTGATATATTCCTTTTTGGAGTTGCGACTACCAATTGTATATCTTAAATACATTCTGTAACGCACAATTCTTAACATATTTTACACATCGCATAGTATTAGTAATATCTAGATTATTCAAAGAATCTATATCTTCGTAATCAATATCCAGGGTCTTAATGGTCAAATCATCGCTATCGAATATATCCACTAACCATTCGCGTTTTTCACACCCTTTAATATATACAAGAGCCTTATTGTCATCATCTTCTTCCGCACCAATTACAGCCATTGTAATCAGGCGTTTCACCATGCTGTACGGGATCATCCCGTCTTCCCATCGAAATCCATGGTGATAAGCACTCAGCCAGGAAGCACAATACTTTTCGGATTTTGTCAAGACATTCCATGGCATGGGACATGTAAAAATGTGATGAGAGAGAATGGTTCCTATTCTCAACACCGCCACTTCCTTCACGGTAAATTTCTTCCCAACGATAAATCCTTGCAAATCCATGAACGTTGGCACGGACAGTCGAGAAGACTGCGGTCGATTGCGGCGTATCGTAGATTTTATATCGTGTCGGAGGTGCACTTAGATGATTTTGCGCACAACGTTGGTCAATGGATTATACTGAACCACACGATCGTGTATGATGAGACAATAGGCTATTGTATTTGCGGGCACGTTCTCCTTACATTCAAAGTCTGATCGCACGTCCACGATGCCACTCTTGACCGATTCGAGAGCAATCGATGATCACGAACGGACCAATACGTAAAAAAGTTGAAAAGGTGAGACTCGGTTCGAGATATTCGTATCCATAATAGCTCTTGCAGAAACGTGCGTACAAGTTGTACAGAATCGTGCATCTGTTTTTATCAAAATCCAGATTCAAGTCATCGTACGGATAACATTCCGTATTCAGGTAAAGTTTCGCATTAGTTAATTTACAGTGGTCGAATCGACTTATATCCTCGGACATGACATTTTTTCGACCAGTTTGCATAGCGAAAATGACGTAGCGCGGCTTCTCGAGCTGCCGTCTTAATGGCCCACGAATGCTTGGTTGTGCTCTGTAAGAGCGGAAACTCGTACAGATCCCACGAGCGAAGAGCTATGCTCAGATATCGTCCGTTCTCCAAAGCGCGCAGCATCGACAGCTTATTTATCTCGCTCAATAACACATGCGGCATTCGCCACTGTACTTTGAATAATTCGATCGTCGGCTTTGTCGCCGATCTCCCGTCAGACAATTGTTGTCGTTGCGCGCTCGTATTAAAATCAATTTGTGACGAGCGTTGATCACCACACGTCTGTAATCTTCGCAAAAGCAGTACGTAGAGCGTACACAGAAATTAAAGTATCCGGCTGCAGTAGTCTGCGCATCCCAGCCGGCATTCCACAGAATCACACTTCTGTGACTCTTGGATGACACTGTTACATAGTTTTTAAGCGTGCTAGTTATGCCTACGTATCTGTTATGATCAATCTCCACACCGTTGAGTTCATATCAAATCTCGAATATGAACACGAAGCAATTATTTCCCAATACCATGTTAGCACCACTTTGTTCTTCGTCAGTTTTCCCTCGACGTATAGAAAGCTTTCGTACGGCAGTGTGTACAGATCCTGTTGCTGTATGGGTATTCTTATCTCGCTGTACCCGAACGTTGTGTTGGCGGTTGTACATGTGAGACTCAATTTTGACGAGACGATTGTCGAAGATCGGATCATATTTAATGTTTAGGATATCAGTCATCTAAAAAGTTGTGTACTGCAAATCCCAAAAACTTCAAAAATTTAACTTTTGACGCGTTAAGCTTCTTCTTCCTGATGCAGCTAGATGAGCAAGTGTTATCGAACTGTGACGGCACCGTCTTTGTAAAGAATACGGTATCTTTCTGCGTGCTCTCCGTTCCGTTCAGCACGAGCACCTCACGCTCGCGTTATCACTGTCGCCGTCGTACGTACAATCTAACGATGATCTCTTCTCCTCGAAAATCAAGCAATCTGTTCTGGTTGACGACGCGTATCGTTAGATCCGTAATGCTCCGTGCGATAATGATCAGTAGGTAAATGATCTGTGCCGGCCTCTCCGATATCTTATATCCTGGTGGCACGCTCGGCGAAAATTTGTGTATCGTGTGCGCGCTTTTGCCGTTGCTGTACGCATCCGCGATGACGTTACACTCTACGCGGATAATGTTTACCTTCGTTCTGTTGATCGACATGTCCGATTCGTGCCATCTTTGCGATCGCAGTATACGGTTCAACGAGAATCCCAGCAGCGATCCAATGCTGTTGGGCTTGTCAAAGTTTATTCTGTATGCACATCTAATCTCGCATTTCATCGTGTTGTAGTTTGCGCGGACTGTAATTCTCCACCCTCACCATTATCGTCATCGGTGTCATTATTGTTATTGTCACCACGCATTACGTCAACGGTTTTAACCACGTCGCGGTGTGGACGTTTCCGTAAAATTGCGCGTTTCAGAAATTCATTTATGTCTCGCACTTTGTACGAACCTTCGGGAATTGTAATTTCCGCGTCGTCTTTGGCAAAATAAAATTTGTTGTTCGATTCATTCACGTTCGGTATCGGGATGATAAATCTCAAAAATCGCCAGACCGAGCTCGTAATCGCGGTCACTCAAATCTATGGCGGGAAAGTAGTTCGCTGCGAGGATGGTGCTCTTCCCGCTCAGCGTAAGCGTCAGCGACACGGTATTTGACTAATATTGAGATTTCACAGCATCTCGTCGAGCTTTAAATTCACGCGCGTCTACCGTTTGTAGAAACCGCAGACACATCTGTCCGCAGAAGCTCTGATCGTACGTCTGATAGGACGTACGATTGTACTCAATCGCCGTAGCACCGTTCCCGAAATATCGCACCAGTTCCTTGAGAGGTCGAAGATTACCGAAACTGTCAAAGTGTACGACGCGGTTGTTCCTCTTCGCGTGCGCTACGCAGTGAGTACCAAGCCCCGTCGCATCGTCCAGATTCACGATACCGCTTTTGTTTCGACACGCACCGCTCGTCAGTAACGTGTTACGCATGAAAATGCCTTTAAAGTATGGTATGCGCATACGTCTCGCGAGCTCGTTTAATTGCACATTAGTAGGGCACATAGGTAGTTGCGCCAGACGGCATTTTTATCTTCTCTTTGGCGTTTTTATTTTTCTTTGCAGCTACACCCTGTCCATGTTTGTACGGGCCGAGATACAGTCCGCGTCCATATTTGTACAGAGCGAGATACTCGTACAATCCGCGGCCCTGTTCCATGGCGCGGTCATGACGTTGCAGCTCTTCGACCTGACGTCGCGCGCCTTTGTCGTTTACTGCTTTTGCCACGCTGGTCGCTCCGCCGACCAAGGACTCGAGCGCGCCCAACATTGATAGAAACGGTAACGCACTGCGTTTCGCCATTGGAAGTATCCGCTTTTTCGTCACTTTTTTCCTCGTCGTTTTCTTCTTCGGTTTCATGCCCATGCCGATCTTGGTCTTGGCTTTCATCACTGCCCAGACGGCAGCAGTGGCGGTTCTCTCGCCCAGAGTCGAATCACTCGCGATAATGCGTTTCCGCGCCTTCTCGACTAGTATATTGTCTGCCGCGTGTCTATCGGTGAGATCGTTGCTGTGCGAATACGCAATGTCGTGTTCTCGACACGCCGCGTCCAGCGGATTTATACCCGCGTCACCTCTGGCTAATCGCTTCGCAAGTCGAGTGCCCGGGCTACAAAACTGGTAGCCCGGAATATGTAACTCGAAAGAAAGCGCGTTTACCGCTTGATTCAACAGACTGCCGCCCGACGCTGACATTCGCTACAATCCTTTATCTTAGGTGCGGGACCGTCGATGTGCGTTCGCTGTGACGCACGGCTGATTGTAATGCTCATCACAGCGACGATAGGTTCGAACCTCCGAATCTGCCTTCACGTGTTCCGGAAGCTTGTCCCAGACGTATTCGATGTAATCACCGTACACGCGTAAGAGTATAACCTTCGGTATATATTGCAACTGCTCGGCGCTCAAGTCTCGAATATCGGAAGGATGACCCAGCGCGAGATACATTTTGCTACTGCGCGATTCGCAGGTTTCGCACGTCTTTAAATAGTCCTTCGAGAGCGCACAACCTGTAGTGTGAGCATGAAATTCGTGCTGCAACCGCTGACAATACACGTCACGAACTGCGACGCGAAATCGCAAATGATGGGGAGCAGAGCGGAGAAGAGCAAGTAGAGCGAAATGCTGCCGACTACTATACGCGCGATTTGCAGCCCGTCGAATTGTGGTAAAACCAACGTTTTCATAAGCTTAATCGAGAGCCCGAACGGTGTACGTTTCGAGAACGTATACGTCTATTCGAAATCATTACAACAGTCAAAGTATCAATATCTCGAAAATTTGTTTACGTCTACCGATGAAATCGGCTACTTTACGTTCTCCAACAACAGCGACGTCGTTTCACCGAGTGAGGCGCGTCCAAATTTTATTTTTATCTTGGATGACGTGGCATGCGACAAGCAGGATGCGGCGAGAGAATACTTTTCGATGGATCACCACGCGAACGTTGACTGCTTCTATCTCCGTCAGACATACGCGAGGATACCTAAACATCTGATACACGACAACGAACCTTCTGATCCTGTTTAAACAGGACGGTACCAACTTGAAACATGTTTACAACGATCATGTGAATACCGACGACGTATCGTCGTCGTACGACGAATTTTGCGCGTTGTGCCGCGGCTGCTGGCAACAAAAATATGGATTCGTAGTGATAGACAAAGACAGTGCGCTCACAAATGGACGATACAGAAAAGGATTTAACGAGCAATACCGTAACGCGACCAGTCGTTGTCGATACTTAGACGAACATGGCAGATGTGTGTGAGCGTGAAAAAATCGTGAGGGCGATTGAGAAGACGAGCTAGTCAATCCGCAAGAAACATCGCGCTCTGAAGACCAATAGAATTGAGGAGGGCATCGCGTTGGACAGCAGTGATGCGAATTCCGGGCCGCTTGCAGCACGCGATCAGCGCCACCGATCGGCGGCATGGCGCAACCGGTAGCAACACAAGCATGAGCCCGTGTCCGTGTGACTTGGTTAGTTAGAAGCGTGCCGACTATATCGCTCTGTCCTTTTTGCACTACGTTCTTGCTTGCCTTGTCGGCGCGCTGAGAACGAGAGAGAACCTTGCTATCACTCAAGCAAGCATCGAGCCGATCGAGCAATCGAAATATGTTTTCTCGGCTCTCGGCAGTCTCGGCGTCAGGCCAGGCGTATATCAAGAAACATGGGGGCATGGAAACGTTCTAGATAACATATAAATTTTAATAAATTGTAATAATCATATATACCTCTCCCATTAATCCAAAATATTATAAATCGTGTCAAAACGCAATAGTTGACGAGAG
>NW_017304472.1:39323-41582 GCF_001594115.1 Trachymyrmex septentrionalis | reverse complement strand
TAATATATTATATTATATTTTCATATAATTTTTGAAATTATTCGTATGTGTAATTTTTAAGCAATGGTTGGAAAAAAACCGATTCGCTTTTCAATAAGCAAATACAAAATTATTTTAAAATTACACAACATATGAAGGCTTTCAATTGTGCACTACAAAATTGTATTGGTATCGTTTTTATTATAGTATATTATTAGTAATCTCGTTTTCGAAATTTTGTTTATTAGCAAAATTTTAAATGCGGTTGTGATAGTTAGAAAGAAACATTTTATACAATATATTGATTGACACGAAGCGTATTTGTCATAAATGCAACATCATTAAACATGTTTTTTTCATATGAATCTTTCATCGATCAAGTCGAATACATACCATACATGTCGAATCATTGTTTTTCCTATAATTTTTTATTTTAAGGTACACGAATAATTGCAATTGTTATACGAAAATATATTATTTGACCTTCTACAGATAATTAATTAAACTAATATCATAAAAGTATATTAAGAGGGAAAAAAGGAAAAAACAGAATTTTCGCATGAGACTATCAGCGTACTGTCCGTACATTTTATTTATTCAGCCGCATCGATTAATTGACGTTTACTAGTGCGATATAGAATCCACACGATGAACGCTCTCGTGTTCTCATATTCTCAAGAATCTCGGATTGTCGATGCAACGCACGATATTATTATATTATCAAAATATAGCACTCTCTTTCTCTACTTTCTCTACTTTAGTATTTTAAATATTAATTGGAATAAAGTGAGGTGTATTAGATATTATTATGATGCATACTTCTACGAAATACGCAACATTATAATTTGTGAGTCTGAAAGTATCCACTCTTGGCCAATATATACGTTTTTTAAGTGTTATATGAAATTAAATTTAACAATTAAAAGATTACACTATCTTTAATCTAAAATTCTAAATTACTTTTGGAAATATTTTTCTTTTTTTTTTGGAACAACAATGGCAATAAAACAAAGTTTGTTTTAAAGCATTTGCAGTATAATTCTTTGGGGATAAAAATCTTATATTTGTTATTATTTTTTTTTTAACACAAGTGTGACACTGGTACCGTTTCACTAATTGTTCTGTTGTCAAATCGATGTTGCGGGGATCACTCGGTTGGAATAGGTACAAGAAACGAAATATTCTTTTTTTTTTTCATATTTACTAAAGCAATGCTAATAGATACGTCCAAATATTGATTTTTATAAAAATAACGAATATTTGAAAAAAAAAGTTTTGTGACTAAAAATGAGACTTTTTTTCAAATATTTTTCATTTTCATATAAATCTTGAGGTATTTTTCTTGAAGCTTCCATGGGTGCTTTCTGTATAAACATTATGTGTTTCGCGGGTTTCCTCTATGTCCAGATCCATTCTTGGAATGCTAACGTTTCATGAACCTTGCAATCCACTTCATCAGTGCAAAGTTCACAAAACGTTGGCATTCCAAGAATGGATCTGGAAGAAACCCGCGAAACGCATAATGTTTATACAGAAAGCACCCATGGAAGCTTCAAGAAAAATACTCTCTTTATATCTCGAAGTATTTGTATGTACCTCATTGGTAAATATTATGTGAAAAAAAAAATTTCGTTTTTTATTGCAATATTGATTGGGAAATGTTAAAAATTTATTTACATTTTCCAATCAATAAATTTTCTACTAACATACGCACGCACACGCACACGCACGCACACGCACGCACACGCACGCACACGCACGCACACGCACGCACACGCACGCACACGCACGCACACGCACGCACACGCACGCACACGCACGCACACGCACGCACACGCACGCACACGCACGCACACGCACGCACACGCACGCACACGCACGCACACGCACGCACACGCACGCACACGCACGCACACGCACGCACACGCACGCACACGCACGCACACGCACGCACACGCACGCACACGCACGCACACGCACGCACACGCACGCACACGCACGCACACGCACACGCACACGCACACGCACACGCACATAATCACATGCATACACGCGCAGGCTCGATTTATTAATAAATCGATTTTTTAATATTTTTTAACTTTATTTTTAATTATAATAATTGTAATAATAATGAAAATGTTACGTAATATTTCCGGAGCCAGTAGTGACAGTGGTGTTGCGATTTTCTCCTCCACGGCCTCTTCTGTGACCTTCTTCGCGGCCTCCTCTTCGGTTTGCTCTTCCTCTCCAGTAAGGAGACTATGCCCTTTCGTGCATACC
>NW_017304472.1:37535-39223 GCF_001594115.1 Trachymyrmex septentrionalis | reverse complement strand
AATGGAAAAGTTCTCTACTATTTTGCAATTTTTAGAATTTTTTAAATTATCTAATGAAGAAACTCTAAAATTAAAGCATAAAATAACTTTAAGATATCTTTTAGAATTCTTTAAGAAACATTTTTAAATTATTTCGTAAAAAAGCTCTGAAAAATATCTGCAAGTTGATTTATGAGTCGATATATCCCTTTGTTAGACTATCTTTAGAAATTAATATCTTGTTAATTCTTATGAAAAGTGGTAGACGACTCAGTTTAATTCGATTTATCTGCCCATAAGCAGTATGTAAAAAAATTTGGAACACTGTATATATATTATACATATTATATACAGTGTTTTTCATTTTTATTGGCTCAAGTAAATATCTTAAAAAATATATAAGATACAAAATAATGTTTCTAGATGGAGGCGCTAAAAAAGATATGAAATCTCTATTTTTTTTAAATAAAATTATGATTCTTTTTACACAGTATGATTCTTCCAATAATTCTAATAACGTAAGTTTCACGACTCAGTTACAGTCATCTTTGTGCTTGGGCCCTTAATTGGTATAAAGAAAATATATATCTTGTTTATAGCAAAAAGTTATGCGTTTTACATACAACTATATATCTTTTTAAAAGTAATATTGTCTTTTCTTTATATCAATTGATTCATTTCATTATTTTGTGCATTAAAGTATTAAAATATGTTGAAAAATTAAAATAGTTTATTAGGTATTTTATATTTAATATGCAAATATGTGCCACACACACACTAAGGTATAAAATATCTTATACTCATCCTGTACGTGTATAATATACATATAGAAAATAATAATACCTATTGGCCGCTCCCACATTTGCTGCTGCTGCTGCTGCTGCTCTTTCAGTTTGTGCTGCAATTGCTGGATTTGTTGAGATTGCATTTGCAATCTCGATTCCAGCTGTTGCAATTACAGCACCACCTGTGGCAGTGATGACAACTCTCGTTGTCTTTTTTTTCCTAATAAAATAAATAAATATTATACGCATGAAGCGCATGATATATCGTTGTATTCTTCTTTATTAATTGATAAATAAAAAGAATAAATTATACATCATGCGTTTCATGCGTAACTCGAAACGTATCCTAATACTTTATTTAGATTGATATTGTAGATTAATACCGAATTTTAATATGCTTCATATTTATGTCAATCTATTGTATATGCATCAACAAATTTGCGGCAAGGATTTTATTATTCCAAAAAATATAATAATTCGAGGTGTCTCATTTGTAATGATTACGTTAAATACATCTTGAACAGTATATTTTAGGACAAAATTTCAGTATATTTCAGACAAAAGTTTAATAATTTCAAGGGAGAGAGATAAAGAGGTACTATTAGTTTCATCTTAGGTGATGTTGTTAAGGACAAGACAACATCACTTTCATTATTTTAAATGCAACTCCTTCATTTTTTATTCATATTCCCGTAGCTTACCTCGAAAACTTTTCAAAACACTACATACAATTTTTTTTTCAATAAAAATGAAAATAAGAAGACCAACCTGCAATGGCACCTCTTTATGTCCCCGTTGAACTTATAAAACTTATGTCTAAAACATTTTTGCCTAAAGTGCACTGTTCAAGAGATACTTATAATAATTTAATATAATAACAATAATACTAATAATAATAATAATGTACTCTGTCTATGGTATATT
>NW_017304472.1:26931-37435 GCF_001594115.1 Trachymyrmex septentrionalis | reverse complement strand
TATATATATATATATATATAATTGCCAGGTTAATACTAATATTTGCAGGATATATCTGATAGTTGAAAAAGAGATTATTATAAATTATTTAAGTTAAGCCTCTTGTATTAATGTGCCTACATAAATTATAATACTGATCATTTTTTATGACATTTTAACTAAAATAACTTTTTTTTTAATAGAAAGTTAAGTCGAAAACTATAGGACTCATTATTCTTTAAGTTTTTTATAATTATTTAGAAAAAAATCTTTTAAGAAAACTCAGTGATATCACAACGCACAAAGTTGAGTGTATGAATTTTTTATAAACCTTCAATGTAAGCCGATAGTTGCGATCGTAAAAAGTGAATTAAAAGTGTCATGATATCTAAGATTTCATTAAAATTATATATTTGAAATATATTAGAAATTTACGGAAAATCCCAGCCATCTAGCAACCCTAATTATAGTATATTTATTTATTTATACCAATTATACCAAATACGATTTTTATTTATACCAATACCTTAACAGCACAGGACTCCAGGGAATGTCCTGAGGATGTCTAAAGGACGTCCTTTGAACATTCTAAGGACATCCCTAAGGATGTATCCCGGATAAAGTGTGTTATTAGGGTATTTGTAATAAACAGTACAGACTTATTATTGATGAAATAATAAATTGTTTGCAGTCACCTTTCATCACATCGTCTTCTCGTTTGCTGGAGTCTGTGCAGCTCCTCCGCCCGGAGTATGCGTGTATATGAAACGCGTTCGCGAACTGATAAGTGAGCATCGAAGTTTTTCCGCAACGATGTGCTATATTTTTATTGATTCCTGCTCGCATTATCGCAAGCGATCCACATCATTTTCAATATTATTTGATATTGAAGGTAAGGTAAAATTTTACACACATATGCATACACATATACTCACATATTTATATATTTAGTTAACAGCTATATAGAGACATATGTGACGAGTTAACTAAAAAACGTAAGCGAAGTTTTTCAAAAGCTTGGCTTACAGACGAAAGATACAAATCTTGGATACGTAAAGTGTCATCCGATAGCAGTATGTATTATTGCAATGTGTGCAATAAAAATTATTCATACGATTCAATACATGTTTTGAGACATGCGAATTCTGCGTGACATAAAAATAATCTTGAAAATAATACATTGTGCATTAATGACGATACTTCTATTCATTTATTATCTATTAACGATATTTCAATTTAAAAATGTAACAATACATCAACATTTAAAAAGAAATGATTATATTTTGAGCAGTTTAAATGTTGGTTACGTGAAACACCACATGATGAAAACTTATTTTATTGTTCAATCTGTGACAAGTATCGTACTGCTTATTTATCTCATATCTATCGTCACGCAGAATACGAAACACATGTAAACAAATGTAAAAGTTCTTTTAATGAAACAAGTGAATCGAAAATTTAAATGTATAAAATAATGAATCGCTTTTGTTATTCGAGGAGCGTATAAAAGAAGCAGAAATAAAATTTGCCACATTAATCGCGGAAAGAAATATTGCTCATACAACTTCAAATGAGATTCTTAGTTTGTTCCAATATATTGGAAAGGATCCTAATGTATTACAGAGCATGAAAATGAGTCGTAAAAAATGTACAAATATTATTACGAACGTTTTGAGTCCAATTGAAATGGAACGTATTGTGAACAACATTCAGAACACGAAATTTACAATACTCGTATTTATCGATGAAACATCTGATATTAATGACAAGTGGATGACTTTTCTTGTTCGATACATTGAGCCAAAAACATTAGATAATAGAACGCAATTAGTTAAATTAATTGATATTGATGCTAGAGATTGCAGCGCAGAAAAGTTGTATGAAGCATTTAGAAATGAAATGTGGACATTACAGATACCATTTACAAATATTGTTGCCTTGTCATGCGATAATGCGTCTGTCATGACAGGGAAACATTTATCGTTTAAAAAAAAATTGGAACAAGTATGTCCACGTTTACTAACATTCTAGTGCTCTTGCCATTCCTCCGCGTTAGTAGCGAATGCTGCGTGCAATAAAATACCCGATTTTTGCGAGGAATTTATTAAAAAGATTGCTAGATATATTATAGCAGTCCAAAACGATCGGCTGTATTCACTGATTTTTGTGAATGTTTTCAAGAAAAAAGTCTTAAAATATTAAAATTATGTGATACGCGCTGGCTTTCTCGCTATTTTTGTGTTGAAAGACTTCTAGAATATTGGGATACAATAAGATACTTCCTTTATGACATAGATGTAAACGAAAAAGCAGGTTCTGCTAAAGATTTATTATCCATAATGGATAATGTAGAGACAAAAACTTATTTTCTTTTCTTACACTATATTTTAGATTTTTTTAACAAATTTAATGCACATTTTCAGTCATTAGAAACATGAATTCATGAATTGCAACCAAAATCTTTAACATTATTGTATAAAATATGCCAAAATTTTTTAAAGAATTAGCATATACAATGTTTTTCTGTTTCTTGTTTTCTTTAAAAAAAATCAAAGAAATCTTGATGAAATTAACTTAGGATCAGAATGTCAGGAATATCTGAATGAATTAATGATGCAAGGACACGAAAACGTAGTTACAATAGTTCGAAGCAACTGTTTGATGTTTTACGTAACTGCTGCTGAAGAAATTTGTAAAAGATTGCCTGTAAACGATATTTTTTTTATCAAAATTAAATGTTTTTGAGTCTTCAGTATGTTTACAAGATACTGATAGAGAAACATCATTCAGCAATGTTTTGTTTATAGCTCAAATTATCGGTGGTTTCGATGAAGACGCTTTAAAGAAAGAATGATTTGCATTGCCATTAGATTTTACATTACAGAAGAAAATCAGTCTTGCTAAATTAAGATTCAATAATATGTGGAAACAAATTTTGCAATCTCAGTATCCAAATAACATCGATAAATATCCAAACTTAAAAAAACTTCTAAATGCTGTATGCACTTCCAAATTCAAATGCCGACGCGAAAAGAACGTTTTCCTTCTGATTTGAAAATAAAAAAAACGCAACAAATTATCGCCAGCTTCCATTAATGCCACTTGCATTGTGAAATCAGCATTAAAGGCGAGAGGAGAAACTTCTTTAAGTATGATTATCGAAGAAAAACATTTGTCTCATATGTAGACGAACATATTATACAGTAGTGTTGCTAAAAAAAACGCAGTACTTTAGGATTATATGGTGCTGATATAAATGATATTACTGGTTCCTCAAGAACAGATTAAAAATATTAGATGTAAAATTTAAACCTTTTGTAAACTTACTTAAATATCTGTAAGGATAATAATATAAGCAATAAGATATTTAAAAGCGTATTAAAAATATTGTCCGCGAGAGTATGATGCTTATAAACTCAATGAGCGAAAGTCGACACATAAGGCAACATTAAGATTTCTTTAAAAGTTCTTTAAGAAGCATCTTTAAGATATTTCATAAAGAACTTTTAAAGGTATCTTATATAAAGTTGATTTTGCGTCGATTTTACAGTAAATATCTTATTCATGGGGAAGGAAAAAGTCAGGGTATTAAAATTTCCGGACATAATGCTTAAAAGCTAAAAATATTGTCACTCACGCACGCACGCGCGCGCGCGCACATACACACACACACACACACACACACACACACCCAGGGAAATGTAAAAAATTAATTTTTAACATATAGTTTTTAACAATAATTGTTAATTGTAAATATATTGTAAATTTATTAACATATATAAATTTTATTTTTTTTGGTATACTAATAATTTTTATGTAATAATTTTTTATATAATAACTATTTTTTACATTTCCCTCCTGACGGAAGAGACCACCACCTTCTCGCGGTTTCCGTTGAGCAACAATATATACGTTATTTAAAATACATAAGATGAAAATAACAATACAAAATTTTTTTAATAATTTACGTTATAAGTTATGGTATAATTAAAACTGCTACAATTAATTTTTTAATATAACATAATTAACATAACATTTTAAAAAACGTACATATTGGCCAAGAGTGGATACTTTCAGACTCACAAATTATAATGTTGCGTATTTCGTAGAAGTATGCATCATAATAATATCTAATACACCTCACTTTATTCCAATTAATATTTAAAATACTAAAGTAGAGAAAGTAGAGAAAGAGAGTGCTATATTTTGATAATAATATCGCGCGTTGCATCGACAATCCGAGATTCTTGAGAATACGAGAATACGAGAGCGTTCATCGTGTGGATTCTATATCGCACTAGTAAATGTCAAATTCAATTAATCGATGCGGCTGAGTAAATAAAATGTACGGACAGTACGCTGATAGTCTCATGCAAAAATCCTGTTTTTTCCTTTTTTTTCCCCTTAATATACTTTTGTGATATAAGTAGTTTAATTAATTATCTATAGAAGATCAAATAATATATTTTCGTATAACAATTGCAATTATTCGTGTACCTTAAAATAAAAAATTATAGGAAAAACAATGATTCGACATGTATGGTATGCATTCGACTTGATCGATGAAAGATTCGCATGATGAGCTGAGATTGCATGATTAGTCTCTTATTCTCATACCTTGAGGTGAGCAGATCCCATGATGGTTGGAGAGAGTCTCTGGTGAGAGGCAGACCACGGATGAGTTGCTCGGCTGGACCCTGAACACAACTTCTGAGATAATGGAGCTTCTCCACATCATTGAGCTTCGCATGTTGTAGAATTACCGCAGAAAACAGCTCACGGAAGGAAGGCCAATTCGCATAGTCACCGTTGAATTTTGGCAACTTAATATCCGGAAGCCGTGAGTGAGCTTGTGGTTCCGGATCACGTGAGACTATGTGAGATGAGGATGCTCCACTGAGGTTGCGCCTGAGACGACTGAGCATTAGCTTGGCTGAGAGCACGTGGTGAGCTTCCTTTTCGTGGATGTTGTTTGTAAAATAATGATGATCCAAATGAGCCTCTGGCCACGTTACCTCGAAGTAGGCATGTTCCCTAGTGAATGCCTTGTGAACCTCGTCTAATTGAGCTGTCAAGGTATTGATCTCATCCAATGAGGCGTCAGTGAGACTGATGAGCTGTGTCTCTGCAATGTTCTGAATTGTGTTAAAACGGCTCGTTTGAGATTTCACTTTGATTGAGAGCTCCGTTGGCAGGCGAGCTGGTGAGGCTTGGCGTGAGCTTCGTTCTTGAGTTGAACCAGAGGCCTTTTTCTTGGGAGCGGATTGTTGAGAAGGCACCGTGAGCCAAGTGACAGCTCAAGCACAGACTCAACCATCCTCGTCGACAACTTACCCATGCGACATGTGCAATGGGCAGCACTTCATCATCACGTGCACAAAGTTTAGAGATCTCACGCCAGCTCAACGAAAGACTACTGCGATTGACAAGAGGCTATGCTTCAATTGTCTGGGGCGACATAATGTCCGCTCATGTCGTTCCACGTTGAGCTGCAAGACGTGCTCAGCTAAGCATCACTCAATGCTGCACGTCGAGCAATCCTCATCCTCGTCAGCTCCAGCTCAATCTGCCTCCTCATCCGCTCAATAGGAAGTTGGTGCAATCGTCGATGAATCTGCTCAAGGGTACTCAGAATATTCAACGCTATTGGCAACTGCATTAGCGCATATCCACTCATCTGCTTCAACTCATCAAGTTCGGCTACTTATCGATCAAGAATCTGAACTCACCTTCACGGAAGGTCTCATCAGACAGCTCAACATACAACGTCGCCATTCAACGATTTCAATCATTGGCATTGGTGGAACTACTCAAACAAAGAGTGTTGTCACACTCACTCTTCACTCCAATCATTCAAAGCACACTGCCAAGATACAAGCGCATGTTTTAAAAACACTGACGACAATTCTACCATCATTTGAAGCGCCTCAACAATCGTGGCCACACATTGAGAAGTTGAAATTGGCAGATCCACAATTTCTCATTCCACGTATAATCGATCTCATCATTGGAGCAGATGCATACGGGCAGATCATCAAGCCCAACATTATCAAGCAATCTCCTGAGATGCCAATCGCACAGCTGTCTATATTCGGCTGGTTGATACTTGGTCCCATACTCTCATCATCATAACATCCATTGACTGCACATCACATCAAGATTCAACGACATGACTCAGATCTTCAAGAATTGTTGACAAAGTTTTGGATGCAAGAAGAATTGCCAGCTGATCATACGACACAACTCACACTTGAAGAACAACAATGTGAGGATCACTTCAAGGCCACTCACTCTCGAGACTCAACGGGACGGTACATTGTACGCATACCACTCAAGCTCTCCGCCAGTGTCTTAGGCAACTCATACAACACAGCTCATCATTGTCTTCAGCGAACTCTCAGACGACTCAACAAGGACAGGGAATACCAGAGCCTTTACACCAAGTTCATGACTGAATATGAACAACTCAATCACATGGTGAAAGTCACATCAGAACCCTTAGGGAATGTGGCGCCATACTATCTACCTCATCATGGCGTACTCAAACCCGACAGCACAACAACGAAGCTTCGGGTCGTTTTCAATGGCTCGAGTCCAACTTCATCAGGATATTCAGTGAACGATCTCATGCACACCGGTGCAAACCTGCTGCTCGATGTCTCAGACGTCCTCATGTGGATCCGTGGCCATCGTTACATCTTTGCCACAGACATAGCTAAGATGTATCGACAAATCAAGGTACACCAATCAGATTGGGATCTACAGCGCATTCTGTGGATTGACGAACATCACAATGAAACATCATACTATCTCACCACGGTCACTTATGAAACGAAGGCTGCTCCATTCTTGGCAGTGCGGACACTCATACAACTTGTTGAAGATGAAGGACATCGATTCCCACTGGCAGTGCCACCAATCACTCATGGAAGATACGTGGATGACATCTTTGGTGGTGCTGACACAGTGGAACAACTCACAGAAATCGCTCATCAACTGGAAAATCTCTGCCATGCGGGCGGGTTTCCTCTCGCTAAATGGCACTTCAATCATCAAGATTTATTAAACGCAATCTCATTGACGGACTCAATCTCCTCATCAGTCTCACTTGACGATTGCGCAACCAAAATTCTCGGATTAAGATGGCTTCCTCAACAGGATGTCTTCACATTCGCAACAAGCTCAACATCTCATCAAGAACAATTCACAAAGCGTCGTGTGTTATCTGAGGTGGCACAGATATTTGATCCACTTGGTTTTGTCTCACCAATAATCATTAGAGCCAAGATGCTTCTACAAGAGCTCTGGCTCCACAAAATCAACTGGGATGATGCATTGCCGTCTCAGGTTGGCTCACGGTGGCTCAACATCAGAAAGGATCTCACAAACCTGGCCAGGTTCTCAATTCCACGTTGGCTCAACACAAGTAGTGACTCAAGCATTGCATTACATGGCTTCTCTGATGCATCTCAATTTGCCATGGCTGCAGTCGTTTACATGGTCGTGCTCAAGCCGTCCACTGGCGCCAAAACTTCTCTCATATGCTCAAAAACGAAGGTAGCTCCTTTGAAGAGGCTCACTATTCCAAGGCTAGAGCTCACAGCAGCGCTGCTTCTTGCAAAATTGATCAAGCATGTCCATGCCACACTCAAGATGGACATCAAGACAACATATTTATGGACGGATTCTCAAGTGACTCTCACGTGGATCAAAACACACTCATCCCAATGGAAGGATTATGTGCGAAACAGAGTATCACAAATCCAAGAACTCACGACACATGCTCATTGGAAATTTGTTCCAGGCACATCCAATCCAGCGGACTGCGCCTCTCGTGGTCTAACTACAGCTCAACTTGAAGATCATAAACTGTGGTGGGCTGGACCTTGCTACAACCTGAAGATCAATGGCCCACTCAACCAACTGGCTCTGACGAACAGTGTACAGTGGAATCACGCCCAGGAATCTCACTTTTCACAACCAACATGAAAGTGGATTATCATTGGGATCTTGTTCACAGATATTCATCTCTCAATCGACTGCTTCGGATTACAACTCTGTGTCAAGGATTTGTCCTACGATTAAAAGGGCAATATGATCGCTCACGGGCTACATGCATCTCAGTCAATGACATCGAGAAAGCCAAGATCTTCTGGATAAAGGCCACTCAATCAGCATTTTTTGCTCACGAGCTCAAGGTTCTCAGCTCACAATCACACCTGCCAACCTCTCATCCTTTCAGTCGTCTCACAGCATTTATCGATCATCAAGGAATTGCTCGTGTAGGAGGACGGCTCAGCAACTCAACACTCACGTATGAAGGCAAACATCCAGCAATTCTTCCTCGCCACTCAAGATTGTCTGAGCTTATCATTGACTACTCTCACAAACAGACATTACACGGCAGCACGCAACTCACATTAGCTCATATCAGGCAATCTTATTGGATCATCGATGGACGAGCTCCAGTGAAATCTCATGTCTTGCGGTGTGTTGTGTGTGCTCGACAAAGGAGGGTCCGTGCACATCAACTGATGGGCCAATTATCTCTGCCTCGAGTCACACCCTCACATGCATTCACTCATACTGGGATTGATTATGCCGGACCACTCACACTCAAACCATGGAAGGGAAGAGGAGCGAAGACTCATAAAGGATGGATTTGTGTGTTTGTCTGCCTCACAACATCTGCAGTTCATTTGGAAGTTGTTTCAGACTACTCAACGGATGGATTTCTTTCAACATACAAGAGATTTGTGTCAAGGAGAGGCATCCCACACTCACTCTACTCCGACTGCGGGACGAACTTTGTTGGAGCTGATAAATCGCTCAAAACATTGTTCACACAGAGCTCTCAAGAGAATCAACACATCTCAGCTCTGCTCGCTCAAGATCGCACTCAGTGGAATTTTAATCCACTGTCTGCCCCGCACATGGGTGGCAAATGGGAGGCAGTGGTGAAATCACTCAAATACCACCTGCGTCGTACCATCGGAGAAACCTTGCTCACTTTTAAGGAAACGACAACCCAGATCGAGGCGATCCTGAACTCACGACCTCTAGAACCACTCAGCGACGATCCAGATGACATCTCAGCACTCACCCCAGGATATTTCCTCATCGGAAGTGCGCTTACAACGGTACCTGAGTCATCTCTGGAAGACATAGCCATCTCAAGACTATCACGATGGCAATTCTGGTCGCAATGGTCATCACAGTATCTGCAACGACTGCAAGCTGTCTCAAAGTGGCATCATCCATCAAAAACCATACAAATGGGCTCATTGGTGCTCATCACAGATGAAAGGTTTCCTCCATGCAAGTGGCCATTGGCTAGAGTCGTTGCTGCAATGCCAGGAGAGGATGGACTCACCCGAGTGGTGACACTTAAGACACCCAAGGCAACTGTCACCAAACCTATCACCAAACTCACACCTTTGACAACTCTCACCAGACCAATTGCCAAGCTCGTACCTCTGCCTGTTGCTCACCAGGACCAAGCTCAACGACTATAGGAGGGGACTCATCATCAATCCCATTGCTGATGGCGGGCGGGAATGTTTGAGATTCCGTCAGCTCGCTCAATCGGTGCCGTTGTTGCCATCTCACGGTCGCCCGTGAAGCCCAGGGGGACAATTCGAGCGACCGTGCGATGGGGTGTCGAGAGCAGAACGGGGGCAGGGGAGCCTCCTGGCCGGCGTTCACGTGACGACCATACGTCTTGTCGTGACGCCGGCGCGCACGCGCTCTCCATTCATTCGTTTGTAACGCTCACTGTGAAAGGAATCACTCTGGAAAACTGCTCTAAGTGTGATCTCGATTAAGAGTCAGCTCGTTACAACCTGTGCATTAATTAGGACTGCTCATGGTTCTGTGCAAGTGCTTCTCAGCATTAGAGTGCTTGCACGATTGTAGCCGGTCATCCGGCTCAACGGACAGTACATTGGATCAGCCTTGTGCGAATCATCAAACTGTTCAATAGAATTGCTACTCTCACAACTGTGCAATACTGTAAATAACTCTAATTATTAAGTAAACCCTCTTCTATTCAAAAAGTGCCTGCTCATTTTCCTTCATCCACGCTGTATGTCCTTTACATTGTTTACACAGCGCTCATATAGAATCTCTCGAACGCTCTATCTCCATTGCTGAGTCGGGCGTAAGAGAGTTTCCCGAACAGATTTATATAAAAAAAACATGTTTAATGATGTTGCATTTATGACAAATACGCTTCGTGTCAATCAATATATTGTATAAAATGTTTCTTTCTAACTATCACAACCGCATTTAAAATTTTGCTAATAAAAAAAATTTCGAAAACGAGATTACTAATAATATACTATAATAAAAACGATACCAATACAATTTTGTAGTGCACAATTGAAAGCCTTCATATGTTGTGTAATTTTAAAATAATTTTGTATTTGCTTATTGAAAAGCGAATCGGTTTTTTTCCAACCATTGCTTAAAAATTACACATACGAATAATTTCAAAAATTATATGAAAATATAATATAATATATTA
>NW_017304472.1:24054-26861 GCF_001594115.1 Trachymyrmex septentrionalis | reverse complement strand
ATAATAAATATTTGACCTAATATACATGTTTACTACTATAGTACTTGTTTCCGATCTCACACCTTACGCGCTCGACCACGTCAATTTCTTGCGGATCGAATTTATGACCGTGGTACATAACACGAATGGAAAATCATAAACAATTAATCTCTCGTCAACTATTGCGTTTTGACACGATTTATAATATTTTGGATTAATGGGAGAGGTATATATGATTATTACAATTTATTAAAATTTATATGTTATCTAGAACGTTTCCATGCCCCCATGTTTCTTGATATACGCCTGGCCTGACGCCGAGACTGCCGAGAGCCGAGAAAACATATTTCGATTGCTCGATCGGCTCGATGCTTGCTTGAGTGATAGCAAGGTTCTCTCTCGTTCTCAGCGCGCCGACAAGGCAAGCAAGAACGTAGTGCAAAAAGGACAGAGCGATATAGTCGGCACGCTTCTAACTAACCAAGTCACACGGACACGGGCTCATGCTTGTGTTGCTACCGGTTGCGCCATGCCGCCGATCGGTGGCGCTGATCGCGTGCTGCAAGCGGCCCGGAATTCGCATCACTGCTGTCCAACGCGATGCCCTCCTCAATTCTATTGGTCTTCAGAGCGCGATGTTTCTTGCGGATTGACTAGCTCGTCTTCTCAATCGCCCTCACGATTTTTTCACGCTCACTCACATCTGCCATGTTCGTCTAAGTATCGACAACGACTGGTCGCGTTACGGTATTGCTCGTTAAATCCTTTTCTGTATCGTCCATTTGTGAGCGCACTGTCTTTGTCTATCACTACGAATCCATATTTTTGTTGCCAGCAGCCGCGGCACAACGCGCAAAATTCGTCGTACGACATGTCGGTATTCACATGATCGTTGTAAACGTGTTTCAAGTTGGTACCGTCCTGTTTAAAGTCCTGCGGACTACATAATTATCGACGGCGTACTATACGTCGGTACACCCGGTCTTTACGAATTGATTTTCAAAAAAATTCCTGACGATGCCCTCTACACGGAAAACGATATGCACAAGTACAAGAGCATGCTGATGGTGACAAACGCGCACAAACACAAGTACTATTCGCAGGGTCGATATTGAGCAACAGAGGATACAAGTACAAACACGTAATCGCGCCGTTGATGTCGGTCACACTCAAGAAACAGAAGAAATCTGGAAAGGTATTATCTTACGCAATGATATTGAACGACAACGTGATTGATTACTTGCACTGGGATGATCCCAACGAGCTGGTGGATCGTCTACGCTTCTTACCGAGCAGGCAACAACGCTCACGACAACAAGATGCTGTCGATCATCGGGGAACTTCGCGAAGCTGGTTTTATTATAAATTAAATCGCATATCCATAAAACGAGTCAGTCGAGTGATATCAGCGAGAAAAATACATTATTTTCTTATACTCTGTGTATTACACGTCGAATCATGAAAAAGAAATCTGATGAAAAGAGAGAAAAAATTAGCTCCGAGAGACGTCGACTCGTCGAAGAATTGCACGCTCCGGCAAGAAGAAATTTTCCGCGAGACGCGTCATAGTCCGGGGATACGACGATCTGTGACAAGCTGATATCGTTGAGATGCGCCCGTACTCGGGCTTCAACAGAGGCTACCACTACATACTCACCGTCATCGATATGTTAAGGGCCGTACCGCTCAAGCAAAGGTGGAAGCGAGACGGCTAACGCTATCGCTGAGATCATTCGAGAGAGTGGAAGATGCCCGAAAAATTTACAAACAAATATGGGGAAAGAATTTTACAACGCCGATGTACAGAAAATCTTAAAAAAATACAACGTTTTTCACTATTCTACGTATTCGACGTTGAAAGCGTCAGTGGTCAAGCGGTTCAATCGCACGCTCAAAAACGACATGTGGAAGATGTTTACACTCAACGGCAATTACAAGTGGGTCGACGAGCTACCGCGTTTTGTGTCGTATTACAACGCATGCAAGCATCGGTATGCGAACCATCGACGTAACTTCCGCGATCGCCGAAAGACTCTTGAGCATAGTGTACAGCGCGATAAAGATCGCGGGTCCTGCAAAATTTAAAGTAGGCGATTCGGTACGCGTGAGTAAGTACAAGACAATTTTTGAGAAAGGTTACACACCAAATTGGACCACCGAGGTGATTATGATCGTTAAGGTGCAGCGTACCAATCCCGTAACTTATCTACTCGAGGGACTATCGTGGAAAAGCTGTCGCTGGAGAGTTCTACGAACACGAGTTGCATCGTGCTACTCATCCGGACGTATATCTCGTGGAGAAAGTATTGCGCAGAAGAACAGACGAGGTTTACGTAAAATGGTTGGGATTCTATGCATCGCACAATTCTTGGATAAACAGGGATAATATAGTTTAATTCATACAAACTGTATTTTCATTAAAAATGTATTTATTTTAAATATAAAAAAATATATAAAAAGTATATGAAATACATAAGATGTATAAAATGTTTATTATTTATACCTATCTTTTTCAATTTAATATAAAAAAATCTTTATTTTTTACTATAAAAAATGTAATACTATATACAATAATTATTTGGGGTTATACATTTCGATAATATAATACATTTCAATAATACAATTACATGACCTTTTTTATAAAAGTATTCGATAATGTCCCTATGATAATGTTTTGATTGAATTCGGTATAACGTATCGTTTGTCATCGTACGGACTCAGAGCGATTTTCGTCTCAGATATCGTATATAAAGGGTGTCCCAAAATTAACGCAAGATTTGAATTTGCCGTCATTTGTGCAGTAAAGTGTTGGCAACCCAAAAAAAAAA
>NW_017304472.1:17048-22946 GCF_001594115.1 Trachymyrmex septentrionalis | reverse complement strand
ACAAACGAGTGCGTATGTGCATGCAAAGCCGTGGAGGCCATTTGCCCGATGTGTTATTCCACAAATAACCCTATCCTATGTACTTTATGATTCAATAAAAAAATAACAATCAAAAGACTAAAAACTGTGTTTTCTATTTAATTCAAATCTTGCGTTAATTTTGGGACACCCTTTACTTGATGTAATTTTGATCTTATGCATGACTGTTGACGCGTCATTTCAATTTCATCATTTAAACATCGGGTGTAATCATCAAACGTTATAGTACGCGCTACGATGTTACTTTTGATACCTTTTGCCTTTCTAATATCTTTTTTGCTATCTACCCTCAATGCATACATTTTCGCTCTGAGTCTGATGAATTCAGTCAATATTGCATCATTATTTTCATCCTTCATTAAGCCTGGCACTTTTTTGTTCGCAAGTGGTATACCATACACATTATCGATATCGAATAATCACTCGTGTCGAACCTAGTTATATCGCGCTTCATTTGTTCCTAAACGTCATCACACTCGATGCGATATATGAGGCTATCAGTGTCTGCGTACATAATTTCACATTTTTTGCGATACAGCGGTAACATATATTCGTGGTGAAATTCATACAAACTGACCTTCAATATATCGAGTATACGATCTGTTCGCGAAAAAAAAGTATCGCGAATTTTGTGTTTTTTTCAAAAATTATTTATTTATTCATGAATATCTATTTTGTCCCCTTCAAAGTAATCCCCATCAGATATTATACACTCGTACCAACGTTTTTTCCAATCCTCGAAGCACTTCAAAAAATTATTTTTTGTGATGTTGTTCAGCTCCTCCTTCGATGCCGTCTTTATCTCCTCAATCGTAGCGTAGCGTCGTCCTTTCATGGGCCTCTTCAGTTTCGGGAACAAGAAAAAGTCACAGGGGGCCAGATCTGGAGAATACGGTAGCTGCGGCATCATTAGTGTGTTGTTTTTGGTCAAAAATTCGCGCACAAGCAACGATGTGTGAGCAGGGGCGTTATCATGGTGCAAAAGCCAATTTTTGTTCTTCCACAAATCCGGGCGTTTCTGGCGGATTGCTTCGCGCAAATTGCGCATAACTTGCAGGTAATATTCCTTATTGACCGTTCTGATTGGCCAATACTATTTTCTTCACTTCATCAATGTTTTCGTCTGTTGTTGACGTGCTCGGGCGTCCGGCACGCTCTTCGTCGTTCACATCTTCTCGGCCCTCTGAGAACATTTTGTACCACCGATAAACGTTGCTTCGGTCCAAGGTAGCTTCACCATATGCCACAGTCAACATTCGGAATGCGTCCGCGCACTTAATTTTGTTTTTCACACAAAATTTGATACAGATTCTTTGATCCATTTTTTGGAATAAGCAAAAATCGAAGACGAGCCAAAACAAGACCTCGTACACATTCCTACCTAGATTTGTTGAACTTCAACTCAAGTTTACGAATTTTAATTGCTATCAGATTTTCAGAAAATACACTTCTACTGTGAAAATTCGGCTTCGCGATCATTATCTCTGCACCGTATCGTCCATCCCATTGTGTTAATAATTTTACATCGATGTGATTGCGCATCTCTATGGTTTTGCCGAATACTGCATTATTCATTAACTTAAATAAATTTTTCTCAAAGTCATTCTTCGCAAGCGTTCTAAATTTTGTATTAAGTTCTATGTAATCGCGAAGCCATGGTGATTGTGCGAATTGTAATACGCGATGAATTTTTGTTATAATACATGAAGATCGTGACGCATGCACTGTTGCAAGTTGCGATAATGTATAACGTAACGTTTTTTGTCATACACAGTCGCTAAAAGTTTATCCTGCTGCTTGCCAGGTCACGCGTTGGACAGAATGGCAGGTCAACGTGCTCGTCGTGCAAACGCTCCGGATATACTAAGTCGACCTCAAGAACGTAACTTGTGAGCGAATCCTGAGCAATCGCGTTAACATTAAAGTCCGAGACGTTTTCGACCCATTAAAATTTGGCGTATGGCAACAGTTGACACATCGCTCATCTGTATAGATTATTAACATCAAAGTACATCAAGTACGTAGAAGGTTTCGACGAGTCATACGACTGCATATATTTGTTATTGGCTCGCGCGTACCTACTGGAACATTAACTAAGACCGCTGCTTATACCGCGCTCGATAAACATCACCATATCGATGTCAATGAGCAGTTCGAAATTTACGCGCGTATGTTTCAGCATAGCGTCCCACGTAAAACCTGGTAAAGTATAATAATATTCAGGGTCAAGACCATAACTTTCAATTTCAACATTTATCGCGAAAATTTTCAAATATGTCGGCTAACAGCAACATGTCTGTTTTTAAATATAACGGGTGTCTCAAAATAACCTGACATTTTAATTTATTAATAAAACATATTATTTATTTGAAAAGTACACATGTTTTTAGTTTAATATAAAGTACAAACATGGAGGTTATATGTGGAACACAATATCTGATAAATGGCCGCCTCGACTCTGTTTGCAAACGTTCATTTTTTTACAAAATGACATTTTGGCATAATTGCGGACTAATTTCATTAATGGTACGTCTAATTTCTTCCTTCAACTCCGGAATGGTCTGTGGATTATTGGCATACACTTTTCCTTTCAGAAAACCCCAAAGAGAGAAGTCCAATGGCGTCAAATCGCACGATCTTGGTGGCCAATTCACATCGCCGCGGCGCGAAATAACACGACCATGAAACTTCGTCTGCAATAACTGCATTGTTTCGTCCGCAGTGTGGCAGGTTGCACCATCTTGTTGAAAGAATATGTCTTCCAAGTCTATGCCGTTCAATTCTTCCCATAAGAAGTTGGTTATCATGTCACGATAACGAACACCATTGACGGTAACCGCATTTCCCGCAGCATTCTCGAAGAAGTACGGCCCAATCACTCCTCCAACCCAAAATCCGCACCAAACAGTGACTCGTGGTGGATGCATGGGAAGCTGTTGGATCACTTGTGGATTTTCAGTCCCCCAAATTCGACGGTTTTGTTTATTCACGTACCCATTAAGTTGAAAATGCGCCTCATCGCTGAAGATGATTTTCTTCGAAAAATCACCATCGATTTGTTGATGCTCCAATATCCAATTGGCGAATGTACGGCGCTGCTCATGGTCTGCTGGTTGCAGTTCTTGTGTCAATTGGATCTTGTAAGCACGTAAATGCAGATCTTTCGTCAAAATTCGCTGCACAGAGGATCTTGAAATGTCCAATTGCTGAGCACGATGGCGAATCGAGGTGGAAGGACTTTCGTCAACACTCGCACTCACTGTGGCTATGTTTTCATTCGACCGACCAGTACGAGAACGGCCACTGCTTTTCGCGGTTAAAAGTGAGCCACTAACCTCAAATTTTTCTATTAAATTCACCACAGTATTGCGAGATGGTGCGTTATGATGACCAAAAGACGTGCGGACTTTTCGAACCGTCTCTGCAAAATGTTCACCATATTTGTAATGGATTTTCACAATTTCTATGCGTTGCTCGATCGTGTAATTCTCCATGACTAAACCTCAATACTTCCTGATGCCAGTTGTTAAAGGTTAGTACGTTAGGTTCGCTGCAAAAAAATGGCGCGCAATTTAAAATGATCATTTTGAGATACCCTTTAGATCGCTGTATTCATCCAAAGTTTGAACAAAGAACTGTTACCAAACGTTCACGGCGTGCGCGTAATCGCTTTCAGATACAGTGTCACCGGTCAAGAAACTGTAGAATGATTCGCGCGGTGGTAAACGTATCCTGCAGCTTGTCAACGCAATCAATGTATTCGTATGGAAAAAATTCCTTTTCGTGTCAGTAATTCGAAGTCTTCTTCGGACAAATTTTGAAATTCGCATTGTAAAATTCGAAGTTCATTTTTATTAAGAAAGAATGCTAATTTGTCGAGACTGGTACTTCAAAATTTATAAAAATCGATGAACCGTAATTTTATGCTATTTTGCCAATCTGATCTTTCAGCGGTATCTTTAACATTTTTTGTAAATGATATATATTTTTCCTTTGTTATTGGTAATAAATTTATACTGCCTTCATATGCTATAGCTATTTCTTTGATAATAAAATGTGAATCATAGCCTGATAAATTGTGAAAAACTATGGAAATAAAATATGAATTTTTATAATTTAAATTGCAATTTGTGAATGCGCGGGATCCCTGTAACTGGTTAAATGGCAATGATCGCTTACTCAATTATCTTCTAGCGCGAAATGTCTCCCACTGTTCGCTCGACAAAGTTTCCATGGGGACATTAGCTGCTAAAATTTATTTTACATGATGTGCTAAACTTCTTAGTTTTTCGACGAACCATGAAACACAATCCTGATCGTGACGAAATCGATATTTTGATAACGAATCGTTGTACGAACAGCGCACATAGTATCCTATGCTAAATACCTAATGATGATGTTGATACGTGCGCGTAGATGCTTCCTAATCGCTATCAGTTTTCTCGAGAATGCATTCCAGATCAGCATACACGACAAATGGAACTCGTTCCTTCCTATGATAGTTGTTAAAACTTAATCACTTATCGTCGTCGCTCGGTAGTCGAATAGCACAGTCGTTTATCCGTTGGCAATCGACCGTGTGTGACTGCAATCTCTCGTTGGAATGAAAATAATGTAAACAGCTGCAAATAAAAATAAATAATGTTAATTTTTTTTCCTTTTTTCTTTTTAAGAAGAATTCGTTTTTATTAAATAACAACGGTATAAAGACTCTTCGTATGTAACATAAATAAAACAAACTAAAGGCGAAATAAGAGTCAGAGCATAAAATAGAACACATATAATTAAATACATTAATCAGAGATAAGTTCACATAAAGTGAACGATGAAGAACGACGTATATTAATATATAAAAATATTCGGAGAAAAGGTACCATTACAAGTTTCGGCTGCCGGATTGAGCCCTCTTCAGATGTTAAACAAAGTGAATAGAATAAAAAATAGTAAAAAAATAAATAAATGTAAATAAATAATTCTTGTCGCAACAATCATAGAGCGCGAAAATGTGCAGTTTGGTAGGGTCTAGACGTAGAGCACAATATTATTCATACGAATGAGCAGTCAAATTGATGTAAAGTCTCATAGCCAAGTTCTAGTTGATAAAACCGAAAGAAGGAAAAAAACTCGTATAAAAAGTAAACTTAAATAACTTGACAACCGCAATTGAGATAAAAAGTGAACACTCACCAACAAACATGAGTAAGTCAATGAGAACAGATGTATCTGTATAAGTAAAAAAGGTATGAAACGCATACCGCCGATTGGACAGCAAATGCGAGAGCCGATCATCTCAGTATCGCACACAACGTGACCGCTCGCTGAAACGGAACGCCACGTACTGAGAGAGGAGACGGGCCGTCAGTATCGAAACTTTGTTTACAATAGGCAAATATGCCTTATGAAGACCTTCAGTGTCCGTTTGCAGATTGAGACTGTTTTTCTGTTTCTTAATATGAAGCATTTCTAAGATCAAACGTTTTCTGTAAGAAGGCTCTTCATCTAAGATTTGAACATTGTCCCATTGGAAATCGTGATTATGAAGTAACCTATGTTCGGTGATGACAGAGCGGGCAGAAGCTTTATGCCTGATATGGTTGCTATGTTCGGCAATTCTAGTTTTCAATTGCCTACCCGTCTGTCCGATATAAGACGCGTCACAATTATTGCACGAAATTTTGTAAACGACATTACCTTTCGATGTGAGGGGACAAGTGTCCTTCTGAACTTTTATGTATTTGCCCATTTTGTTAGGGCTGTGGAAGGCTACTCTTATATCGCTTTTGTTTCTATTTAGTGTTCTAAATTTCTCCGTGTGGAGCGGAATGAAAGGAACCGTAAGCCAAGAGGTAGATTCATTCG
>NW_017304472.1:14498-16948 GCF_001594115.1 Trachymyrmex septentrionalis | reverse complement strand
ATTGTCAGTCACAACATTATGTACTTTGTGTCTCTTTTTAATCCAATTTTTAATCCTTTGATTGATAGAGTCGAAAATGAAGTCCAATGGATAGTCATTCTGTAGTAAAATATTAATGACAAAAAAAGGTCAAATTTTTTGTGTGAAACATACCGTCAGATAATAAAAAGGCTCTGTCAACTAACGAAAATATGGTGCCTTTTTTCTACGTCAATGGATGATTGGAATGAAAGTTCAGAAATCTATCTGAGAACGTTGGCTTACGGTACTAATCGAAATTATAGCGATTTTTGTTGATAGACACGGTGATGTCCAGTAAATTTATAGTATCTCCCCCTCTTTCGACGGTAATCTGCAGGCGCGGATGGAATGAATTAAATTGTTCTAATAACCCGTCGATTTGTGAGGGAGGCACCGCAGTACATATGTCATCAACATATCTGTAGTAAAATAAGGTATCAAAATTCAACGACATCAAGGACACCGTCTCCAATCTCCTCATCACTAAGTCCGCTATTACCGGTGATATTGGAGAGCCCATGATGGTGCCAAACTTTGTTTGTATATTACATTGTCAAAGGAAAAAAAAGTAGAATCCAAGGCAAACTGTATCGCTCCCAAGAACTCCTTCTTGGGCAGGGAGCAATCGCTGGAAATAACATTCCATTGCTCATTTACACAGTCGACCGCTACATCCGTTGGCACGTTCGTGAAAAGAGAGGTGACATCTAAAGAAATTAATTCGTGCGCATTTGTAAAGTGCACACTTCTTAATTTCTCGATTAATTCAAAACTATTTTTAACTTGACTGTCCGCTTTCGGAATGGTTTTAAATAATCTATTATGTAAAAACGTAGCCAATGAATACAGCGGACTGCCCACGATAATTCTGACAGGACAACCAAGCTTATGAATCTTCAGCAGCCCATAGGCTCTCGGAAGTGACCCGTCGCTACAGTACAACGTCCTGTATTCAGAGTCCTTGATATGACCTTTAGTTTTCCATCTGGTAAGCACAGACCTTAAAGCTGTCGTAAGTTTTTTAGTCGGATCTTTTTTGATCGAGATATACATGTCCGAGTCTCCTAATAACGCCGTCATCTTATTCTTGTAAGCGTCCCTGTCCATAGCGACAGTGACATTGCCTTTGTCAGCAAGCGTGAATACGATATTGGGATGCGCCGATAAAAACACACGCGTGTCCGACTCTAACCTAGCCAATTGTTTGTCAATGTCGGAAATGAAGATAGGAGAAGAGATGATATTGTTCAGGATGGGAATAGACTGGTTAGTCATATCCATTCTCTTATCCAAGGGCATTGTCAATATGCTACTCTCGATCCCCTTAATCCAGTCAAAAATGATGCTGTTTTTATTATTAAAAGGGAGCGCGAAATTATTACCCAGTTGTAGAAAACATTGAACGTTGCGAGGAATGTCGCACGACGATAAGTTCAAAAACCATCTGTTCCTGACAGTGGTCAGAGACGAAGGACTCTGTGAAGGGAAAGAGAGTTAGGATGTATGGCAATCCAGGACTAGGAGAACTATTATTTGGAAAGGAAGAAGGATCAACGACGTGCGGTGCAGAATTCACAAGAGGACCGCGCCCCAAGGACCCAAAAGTATTGCCTGATGTTGAACTAACCGGATTAAGACCAGAGTCAAAACTATATTGTATAGACGCAATTCCAACGATGGATTGTTTCACCTTTTTGTTGACCAACCAATGGGGTTTAGAATCAAGTCTCTCCCTTTTTTTGATAAAATAAAGATGACACGATTTCTCTTGAGTACGGAGGAACTTGTCACAGATATGAGTCGACAGACAGACAGAAAGGCAGCTCACCATATGGAAAAGCAAAACCCTATATCGGTCAATCACTCTGTACTGTTTTTTTTTTATTATCTGACGGTATGTTTCATACAAAAAATTTGACTTTCATCATTAACATTTTACTAGAGAATGACTATCCATTGGACTTCATTTTTGACTCTATCAATCAAAGGATTAAAAATTTGATTAAAAATAGACACAAAGTACGAGGTCTGTTCAAAAAGTATCGCGAATTTTGAAATTCCGCGGGTTACGTATATTCGATTTTCGATTTTTTGTAGCGTTATGTTGGTACTTATGTCTTTCACTTATGCCGACAAGTTCGGCCATTATGAATGTTCAGTTAATTTTTGACAGCTGCTTTACTTGCACGTGTTTTGGCTCGTCTTCGATTTTTGCCTATTCCAAAAAATGGATCAAAGAATCTGTATCAAATTTTGTGTGAAAAACAAAATTAAGTGCGCGGACGCATTCCGAATGTTGACTGTGGCATATGGTGAAGCTACCTTGGACCGAAGCAACGTTTATCGATGGTACAAAATGTTCTCAGAGGGCCGAGAAGATGTGAACGACGAAGAGCGTGCCGGACGCCCGAGCACGTCAACAACAGACG
>NW_017304472.1:0-13679 GCF_001594115.1 Trachymyrmex septentrionalis | reverse complement strand
GTCCAATCGGCGGTATGCGTTTCATACCTTTTTTACTTATACAGATACATCTGTTCTCATTGACTTACTCATGTTTGTTGGTGAGTGTTCACTTTTTATCTCAATTGCGGTTGTCAAGTTATTTAAGTTTACTTTTTATACGAGTTCTTTTCCTTCTTCCGGTTTTATCAACTAGAACTTGGCTATGAGACTTTATATCATTTTGACTGCTCATTCGTATGAATAATATTGTGCTCTACGTCTAAACCCTACCGAACTGCACATTTTCGCGCTCTATGATTGTTGCGACAAGAATTATTTATTTACATTTATTTATTTTTTTACTATTTTTTTACTATTTTTTATTCTATTCGCTTTGTTTAACATTTGAAGAGGGCTCAATCCGGCAGCCCTTGTAATGGTACATTTTCTCCGAATATTTTTATATATTGATATACGTCGTTCTTCATCGTTCATTTTATGTATCTCTGATTAATGTCTTTAATTATAATATATGTGTTCTGTTTTATGCGCTGACGTCTTTTAATGTTATAGGAAATTATATATCTTGCAAATTCAGCACCATCGTATAGTGTGGATAGGAAGATTCACGATCCGCGTTTCTTTCGGCTGGGTACAAAGCGGCGACTACTGACGCGAAGCATACATTATTCATCGATCGCACGTTAATCACCGCTCTCTTTGTCATTATCTCTCGCGGCACTTTGATGCGACATCCCTCGCGCATTGGATTACACTTATTGATATTTAATGTAAGATTCAAAATTCGCGACAACGCCCGTCCACTGTCACGTTCTTGAAACTCCTCGAGAGATGCCAGCGTGGATTCGATGACGTGCTGCTCGTACCACTCACGCAAGTTCGATGTTTGAAAGAGTTCATAGGTTTTTAGTATTAACACTTTTATTGACATGTTTATCATCTGTAGCAAATTCGCCATTAAATATCGTGTTCACTTTTATACAGTTGTGTCTGTCTATTGCGTCTTGCACTCGCTCGAGCACTACACTACTGATGTCTTCTAAAAATCATCGTGGCTCGATATAGTCCACGTTAATTACCGCACCGGTTAAAATTTCTATTTTGAAACGCTGCATCAATCTCTCGCCAAACAAAAGATCTTCCCACGTTATTGTCACTGTTATTGCTAGTGCTCGCGTAAACACCACCACCAAAATGCAGAAATCGTCTTTCTAATTGAGTCTTTGTATCTTCGAGTCGTGCAATTGTAGCGATTAGAGATTGTCTGTATCTAGTGAAAAGCCGTGGACGCTTGACATGATTATATTCTTCTCAAGCCGTTTAATAAATTCATCGCACTCTTCTATCCACGCGAAATATTCTTTCAAGGTTTCAATTTGGCGGAATCGCTTCAACAGATCGCGTCTACTTGATTGAAATCTCGATCCATGTTTACAACAATTTACGATTTACTGTACGATTTATTATACGATTTACTGAACAGTAAGATGAGTTCGCTCTCGTAGATTTCAACGTACTATAATCTGGCACATTTTTAGACTGAATTTAATTTCGTCTGTAACTCCCCTCTTTTCAGAATAGAGCATTATGCCCTTACTTTCAAAGTATGCTTCCCAAAAACATTCCACCCTCATAAAAGTTTATGAAAATACAATTCTATCGAGTTTCATTTATATTTTACAATACTATCAAGTTTCACTTATATTTACAATTCTATCGAGTTTTACTTATAATATATTTACACTTATATTTACACTTTTACTAACCTTGAAACATATGCAAAAAAATATGTTTGATTGTCATGTCCCCCTCCCAAAAAAATAAACTATCGAAGCTCTTTTATCAAGGGAGGGAGACATCATCATCGATCGAGGGAGACAATATCATCGATTTCGATAGCAGCCAGATGTTGGCACTCAATCGATTAATTATAAAACTTGATCATATTTATTTAAAATAATTAATAAATGTTATTTCTAGAAAAAATACGTTACGCCATATCTTGGCCGAAAAACGGTTGGAGCATATAGTGGCGAACACAATAATCTTTGTAACACTTTCCGTTTTATAACTATTTGTTTTCGTATTTTTTTGTTTATGGTAATATTCCCCTTTTTTTTGTGATATTTTTTTTTGTTGTCTTGTACGTGACCACAGTCGCCAAAATCTGTGATGTCTTACTGCCGCTCCGCATGACGTCATACCCTCACCTCCGAAGAAAACCCCGCGCCCCGCATTCCCCTTGGAGTTCCCGAGTTAGAACTCCCTCTATTATCCTACTCTCTTTCCGTTAGAGAATAAACTCCAACAGAAGAATAAATATGTATTATATTTCATATAGCTACTATTTTATTTCATATAGCTACTATTTTATTTCAGCAACTCTACTTTCAATTTTTTACGCGAAGCGACTCTCACTTCTCCTTCTCTCCCTGCAAAGGGGCGCCGGACTTCCATAATTGTATTGTTTGACAATATATGTCAAAGTCGCGATCGTCGGCACGGCATTCGCTACATGTGCATAACAATCAGACATTTTAAAGAAGGGAATTTTCGTGTTATATAGTTGAACTTTTTTGTTACTATCTTTTTAACGAAGGATGACCGCCACCTAAAATCTGTCGAAGGTCACTCAAAGCCATGACCTTGACAACATATGTCAAGATCAAGGTCATCGTCGCGGTATCCGTTAATGTATATACATATAATTACCAATGCTTTTTCTGTGGCTAATCTGTTTCTTAGTTTTGTGGTACACTAACAAAAGTTAAAAAAAAAGCCTTTCTATGCTAGCAGAAGAAGCAACTGCTGTATGGAGTTGTTTCTGTATGGAGTGTTACCAAATCGAATGTACCAACATTGACATTATTTTTTTAGCACAAGCCACCATGTTATTGGCTTAATATTTTTAATGGCTTCCTCAGAAAAAAGATAAATTTTGAATGGAGTTTTTGTTCGATAGGATATAACGTCAGACATGGCTACAGAATGATATGAACCAGTATCCCTGATTTATCAACCCGATTTACCCGCAGGATCAATAAGGTCGATAATAAATTCGCGCACTTTGGAAAAGCGCTCAGTGACGCTCACACAAAAAAGATATTAACAGCAATATAAAATAAAAATTATAATAAATAAAAATAACTGATTCTTTCTTATGTATTATTTTTTACGAAAGATTCTTGGCGAAAGGTTCAAATATTTACATACTATTTTTTGTTTGTTTAAACAACAAAAAAATATATTTTAAACAAAAACATATTTTTTGTTGCTCAAAAAACACAAAATAAATCAGAAAACATTATTTCAAAAATAAAAAACAATGTTTCTTATTTAGAATAAAAAACATGTTTTTTTGTTTTTTTTTTAACAACCCTGCTTCGCTCATAGTTGGACAGTCGAACTTTGAGCGAAGCTTCGCTCGCTACGCATTTTCGCACAAATCGACGGAGTGGATAGTCTTTGCCAGTCAAGCTTTGCTGTATGAAATTATACCTTTAGATGTCCTTTTTAAGATGTCTTTAATGAGGTCTACAATAGAACTCGTAGTGGTCATAGGGTTTTAAGTCGTAGAGAATTGATCAATCAAGTCAATTATTCTTCTCATATTCGACTATGATTAGTTAACTTTCTATGACTTAGGGAGCGTTTATATTGACCGTATCCGTATACCGTATGCCGTAAGAATTGGCTAATCACAGTCGAGTATTGACTAATCACAGTATTCCCCTCTCAATCGACTTTAAGAAGGGAATACTCGAAGATGATTAGTCAATTCCTTCATTATAGTATACGGTTAAATAATATAAACCCAATATAAACACTCCTTTAAGACTATGACTGCTACGACTTTTATATTGTAGACTTCAGATTAGAGCTGTCGCAAAATTTCTGTAACAATAACCTTAAGATGTGAAATATGAAGCGATATAAGGCAATCAGGATTTAGATCTAATTTAACGAAAATAGAAATAGTAAACTTATCCATAAAGCGATGAAATTCGCCTTATTATGAGATTATGAATAAATTTACTGTTATTTCCATTTCCGTTAGATTTAGATGTAAATCTAAAGCAATATCCTGATTGGCTCATTCGCTTAAGTTTACGTCTTTCGGTCACTGTTGCGGAATTTTGTGTGCGGTAGCCCTTAAACTTGTCTGAGAGACATCTTGAGACGACTTTAAATCATATTCTATAAAGTTATTGAACCATATTCAAAACGCGCTTTTATCTCTAAAATTCTATAGTATGCGTAATGTAAATTATAGCATGTTACCGCGCTAACATCGTTGTAAGCGCGTTCTGAATATGGGCCATCTTTTTTAAGATATCTTTTGGACATATATCTTTTTAAGATATACTTAAGAACAAGAATAAACATTTTCGCAAAATATAATATAATAATTCGTAAAGTCAAATTGGTAATGCAATATTATTGACATAATCAATTTGTAATCGAACATAAAATAATACATGTAAATACATGTAAATGTCGTTTAAGTTGCTAGAGTTTTAGTTGATTATTATTTAATCTTTTTTGATACTTTTGATTTTCCCATGAATTTTCCGATAGATCGTCTGTGAGCAGCTTCTGAAGAACTACTTGCCCGCGTTGGACGCGTCTCGACTCGGATGCTACAAGTTATATTTTTGAAAATATTATTGTTGCCGACTTTGACTGAGCATTGAAACATTCATAACCGTCCCGTGGTTTTGGACGACCCGTTCGTTCGTCCTGACGCGCATCCATGCGGCGTGACGACGTCGTAGACGCAAGCGCTCGGTGTACGGGCGGGCTTCGCCATTTTCGCGGGTATTGCATCACTTTTAGTTTTTGTATCTCTCATAAGGACGTGATCTGGATATATTGTCTCCGTTCATATACCATATATAGGAGGCAGGAATCATTAATCAATAAGAAGTCTGTGAACAGCTGCGCGATGACTTTAATCCGAGGTAATTATTTTTATTATAATATTTAAAAAATATTATATAAAACATTAAAATATATGGTAATTGTTTAGTTTAACCGCCACACTTTAAAAATCAATGAAATTAGGCTTATTTAATATGTTTTTGCATAAAACAAAAAAATTTGACAAATAAGACCATCGCTCTGTCCTGTGATCCGAGACATTAAGCGTTAAAGTTGATGACTATTAAGGTTAGGAAATCTGTCACACTGACTTAATACCTATGTATACATACTAAGGCTTCAAGATTCGTATTTAAAGCTATCCGGATATCCATTTATTCGAATTACGAATAAATATGCTTCAAATTCGGGTTATCTAGAGATTTCAATTTTCTAAGGTATCCGAATCTCGATCCGAATAGTAAAAGTTGAAACCAGATCTGGTTCTCAGATTCAGTTCCGGATTCGTAACAAACTTATAGCGAATTCGATTGGATACATTAGTACGAACTGAGTGTATTGAAGTCATTATATTATACAATTTAATCTGAGTATAAAAGTGAAATACAAATATTTCTCTTATTAGACTTGTACAACTTTGTTATTACTATTTTAAGATTGAGAGTTTGTTCTAAACATTTATATTTATAAACAATACTAAAGCCTATTCTGCAATGCACTCTTTGTTTCCTGTTTCTTTTTATCTTTTGCTTTTTTTTCCTTTGCAACCGTTTTATCGACAATTATATTTCTTGCTACGTATAATATTTCTTGTTTCTTTCGAAGTTCGTTAATTATTATCTCGATATAAAACAAAAAACCAGATAAAAAACAAGAAGACAAGATATAAAAAATAGTAAAAAGCAAGAAACAAGAAACAAAAAGCACATTGTAGAATAGACTTAAATCTCATAAGCCGTATATGTGCAAGAAACACAACCTATAGAAACAAATACCTTAAACAATCTAACTGGATTTTCAGTGCTTATAATTCTATGTGAATCTATATTTATATTTTTTAATTTTAATTTTCTTTAATTATAAATATATGTAAATCAAAATTTAATTTTTATTTAAAAAGTAACTTATGTTAAAATTCATTAAATACATTTTTATTTAAAAAGTAACTTATGTTAAAATTCTTTAAATACATCGATGTTTTCTTTCTTTCTGAATATGAATCTAAATCCAGAGACAAGATTCGAATCTGAATTTACCTACAGAGCAGCAGAGCAGCGCTTATAAAACGTTAAAAAAGCACTTCTGCGGATGCATAACTCTAGCAGTTTTTTAACAGTTTTTTAGCTTTAAAAGCGCTTTCAAAATCCATTATGAAAAGCGCACAATCAGCGCAAAATAAACACTTTATAGCACTTTTATAGCACATTTACAGCACTTTTCACATATCATAACAGTGCCTGCAAAGTGCTTAGAAAGCGTTGTAAAAGCACATATAATCAGGATAAATGTAGTTTTATAGCACATTTACAGCACTTTCCGCGTACAGCAGCAAAGTGCTGTGAAATTGCATTTACCCTGCGCTTTGCAGGTGCTGCATGAAATTTATTTCCAGATAGAGTGAAAGAATCTTAAAAAGATTATATATAAAATAACAAAATAGTTACCGTTTAATAAGATTTTATTACAAATATGGAAAATTTATGAGATAATTATTTATTATGTGATTTATATATAAACGTATAAATAATAACATGTAAAGCAAAAAGATACTACAAATACTATTACTCAAAATAAATAATACTACTCTATTCAATAAAACAAAATTCAAAAGAATAACAGTTATTTGGCAGCTAACAAAGTAAGATATAAAATTGGTCACAATTTACATTCACATTTATATTATACATTTTTAACATGACAATCTAAACATCTACGTGTGATAATTATTTACTATTACGCAATTTAATTACAATCATCCCTAGCGGAAAAGATTTACAAAAAACTACACTGAAAAACTAGATTGAGACAAGATTTTATAAATTATTAGTTTTATATATATATTCGTAGTGGAACATAGAGCGGCGTTGTTTCTTTAAAAAACCTAGAAATCCTCCACCCTCAAACAACGCCACTCTACGTTCCATTACGAATATCTACAAAAAAGTAAGAATTTCTAAGACACAAATCTCATTCTACGTCCCACTATAAATATTTACGAAAAATTAAGAATTTCTAAAATTGTGTCAATCTAGTTTTAGTCTGTAGTTTTTTTGTACTTTTTTGTAAAAATTTTTTTTTCGCCAGGAATGTAAATAATAACATGTACATTAAAAAACCTACATAAATATTAACAAGCTACTACAAAATACTACTACATTAAACCAAAACTATACATAAATACAATAAAATATTCATTGAATTATGAAAAAAAGAATGAAAATTGATCCAATGAATTCTCAAAATGATTTAGATTATAGATTATAAACAATATGATTGGAAACAAAACCGATTATATTAAATACATTACTTTAGATACGAAGCTCCACTCCGGTCTAAATGTTAAGATGTTGAACTACTATATTATATATTCATTTAAATGAATTAACTTTCAGAAATAATAAATGCGTGCCGATGTGGTTGTCATACTTTCAACGCAATCAAAATGTTCCGTATCGGGAGTGTACGGTAAGGAGGGGGCCAGGTAATTAACGGGCAAAGTGTTTCGGTTTTCTTTCCACTTTATTTTCAACACCACACACTGAGAAATCGTTCTCAATTTCGTGATTGACTCCGAACCTCCAACACGAAATCGTTGACAACGTGAGGGTCGCGGCGTCGTGGCCACCCAAAGTCGGTATCCCCGCACAACCACAAAGGTACAAGCGAGCGGTGCAGCGATTAAGGAGCGGAAAAAGGCCCACGACAGAACGAGCAATCGTGATGAACGGTCCGCTTGACGAAAAACGAGAGAGCGAGCTGTAGCGCGCAACGCCAGACCCCCCGCATCACGCACGTACCCACAAGCGTCCACAGAGGGAGCTCGGAGCTTGATTAATGCGAGACATTGAGCTACCGATATTATACACAATCCGAAATATTAATAATCCCCCCAAATTTCCCAAATCTTAAAAAACTGTAATAAACTTATTGCGAAAAATATTACCTCGGCCGGGAGTCGAACCCGGATCTCTTGCATTCCGTGCGAGTAGTCTAAAGGCTTAGGACGCTTAGAGTTTTTTTTAAATTATAAGCGCATGACTTTGCGAGAATATGTGTATGTATATCGTTTGAACTGTTTTAATGTTGATTTTATTTAATTTTTTGTAGCATTGAAAAAGATCTAATATAAGGTCGAAACATATGTGTATTTTTATTTAAATATAATTTTACTATTATTAAGTAACGATAGCGAATAACGTCTTGCTTTTGCTCTGAGCCACTGAACTTATATATAATAATTTATTTAATTGAGCATTGAATTATTTTTTATATAATAGGTAAATAAATAATAATAAATAAAGGGCAAAGTAAGAGTCAACACATTTATTTAAAAAAGTCACACAATTAAAAGAATAAATTATTATACATATAGAGAAAAGTAAAATAAAATAAAATATATAATAAAAAATAAAAAATAATAAAAACTTAGTTTAAATACAAATTACAAGTTTCGGCTACCGGATTGAGCCCTCTTCAAACATTAACTTATCGAAAAAATCGCAGCACAAATTAATTATCGCAAATGTTCACATATTTATTATATTCCCAGGTTGGGTGAGTCTTGTAGAACTCGACATTATTCACGTACGATTGAACAATCAAATGTGTTCCATATTTCTTAGAAAAATTCAAAAATCATGTGTAAATTATTCAAACAAGTGTGTCCATATAAGTATAAAAAAACCATTAGAATATATAAAGATAAGTGGAACACAGATGTGTAAGACGGACATTGTGTATCGATTATTTTGTGTGCTCGCTGATACGGATCACCACGGACCGTAATATAATAGATAAATATAATATACCATACTGTTGTTGCTGATGCAGTTGTTGCAGCAGCTGCTGCTGCTGCTGCTGTTGCTCCAAAATAGTCGCATAACTCTTCTGCTGCTCTTTTTGATGTTCAAAGACATCCTTTAACATGCATTGAATGCATTCAACAGGGATATCCTCTTCTAAGAGCACAGGCTCAGCGTCTGTAATTTCTTCTAGTAAAAATAAAGAAATATAACCATAAAAAAGTAGATAGAAAGCCAATTTCTGTGTGATTTCTGTGTCAAAATGACGAAAAATAAAAGAGAATACTGTATAAGAGAATGCAGTAATCGCCCGGAATACAGAATCCTACAAACTTATCATAACCTTATAGTAAAAATGAAAAATTGTTTGGAAATATGTGTTTAAAAATTATATAATACTTACTCGACATCTCGGCCGAGCGTTAATCAATAATATGCAGTTGTCACAAAGTGAAGTTGCACATCAATCATGAATTGTCACAATTATATAATAGTAGAATCAAAAAGAGTTGCACAAGACGGGGTGGAGATGAGGGAATTCGACAACCAAAACGCAACCGGCAATACATGGCAATTCAAGATCACATTGTCCATGGAAAATTTATGATCACGTAGAAAATTTATAAACATAAGTACGACGGAACGCGTGGGTGTTTGCCATTATTCAAAGCGCTTCCGGGTACACGATTTTAAAGAATTTTTTTTTTTTATTTGTCTGTAGTCTCAGACATTACATAAACTTTTAGATTTTAGTTCCGAATGCTGGAACAAGCGTAGGAAATTTTCGAGCGCATGTCCGGGCGATCGCGCGGGCGTTTGCCATTATTCGGAAGGTTCCGTGACCGTTAACTCAATTAATTATTTTTTTTCTATCGTCAGTAATATCAGACATTGCTTTCGTATTTTTAAATTTTCCCATAGGACGTGGGGACCGCGATCTTTGTTTGAAACGTCTGGACATAAATTGGAAATTTTTGGACATATGTCTATATATAAATGATTTTGAATTGTCTGTTATTTCAGGCTTATATCTTTAATTTTCGCTCCAGGATTGGTCCAAAATTCAACCACATCCATGCATCATTGGTAAGTTACAGTAGGATCTTATGTTAAACTGGTCAATAACTCTGATGGAAATATTTTACTAAAGTCTATATCGATTGAACACAAAAAATAAAAATTAATAAAAAATTAATAATAATCTCATATAATAAGTCTTATAATAGTCTTATAATAGTCTAATTATTATTTTTTAAATGCATGTGTCCAACAGTACAAAGGAAATTTTTTTTTTAATCGAGTGTAATGCAGTCTATCAATACATACCTTCGCAGTCATTCAATAAAAAAGGTTGCAGAAAATCATTAGACATTAAATGGGATCGACAACTGTGGCGACGATTCCGAGAGTAACTAAAGCTCCAGCTATACCAAAGTAGTGCACACAGGTCCTCCATTTTTTACTTAACCATATTCTATACCAATAATAATACTAAGCGCTTATTGAACTACATACAACTAGATAATCGACTCGAAATGGCGATCGATATAATCAATAGGAAGATTGCCGACTCAGATAAAAGAAATGCGCTACTTTGATATATCTAAAGCTTTAAAAATAATGTAATGTGTATGAAACGGAATAGAAAGCATATATTGTGGAAGTCAGATTCGCTACTATTGCAAATTTACATAAAAAATTTTTTGAAAACACCATTATGAGATATGGATTACCATCTACCTGCGTTTTCTCTCTTTTTTATTAATGGACTTTCAACATTTTCACCGATATTGACAAGATACATGATTATATTATATATTATTAATTCGTTTGTATCAAGTATTAATGTTTTGTTCACGGTCATGTTTCTAGAATGTTTTTCTGACTACTTTGAATTCTGATATAACTGATTCGCAAGGTACTACACGATATGAAGAATGTAATATCATAGATATTTTTATAGCGATGTTTTACTATTACCGCAACATTGAAAATGACTCGAGCGGAGTCGAAACGTTTGTTTTGTCGTTTTTTAATTGATTTTATGATTGAATTTTAATTAAACTGTTCTGGAATTATCATTATAATCTTCGTATTCTCGGAGCAGGCAAACGGCTCCTTGACACTGGGCGATCAGGGCACGAACATGCCTCGATCCTGTGCTAGTCATGCTGTTTGTCTCAGGATGGCACGCGACCCCCACGTGCGCAAATCTCGAAAAGCTGACCCTCGCGAACGCGTCCCGTGTGCGAATATTCAGTTCGCCACCGGATCCCGATCAATACATCAAATATCGCTCCTCGCACTTAACGCATTTTCGCGAATATTAAGTGCAAACCAATCGATTTGTCGTCGCGTATCACCGGTGCCTGCTATCACATAACGTGATCGGTATACGAGTACCGCGAGACCGTTCAATGCGCGAGACTCACGGGCGTTTCCGACGAGATTTGCCGGTCTCGTCACTGCTCACACTACACACTTTTTCGAATGCGAAATTACTCAACGTACTTACTTCGTACCAAGTGCGAATTACCTGTGCACGCATCGAACCAAACGCTTCAATTGTCGCAATATTATTACTACGAGCATCGCTTACCGCCCGTTTCAAACAAATTTCAATTCCCCCCCCCATTCTATAATAAAATTTAACTTATTACAATCAAGAGAGTCATCGTTTATTACACGCCGACTTGAGCCTTTCAGACAAGGTGACACCAGCGACTCGTCACAAAACATATTTTGATCCTTCGAGCCGAACCGTCGCCAAGGAAAGTTATTGCTCTTCGTTTGATTCTCGACCTTGCTGAGATGTGTTTTCAGTTCAAAACAATGTCGTCTCTCGACGAATTGATGAGTATGCAAAACCAGCAGATAGGCGTCATATCTCGCACGCTCACGAATTTCAAGAAGCTCGGGCAAGCCAAGATGACACGTGCCGTCGCGCAACGACGACTCGCAACCCTCAAAGAGACCTCTGCCAGATGCCAGGAGCTGGACTGCAAAATCATACTAGCTGCAGATGAGAAGTCGAAGGCAACCCATACTTCACCCAGAATTACTTCCTGACGTGTGAAGACTACTACCACGAAGCTGCCGACTACAGCTGAGATGAGGTCCGCGAATCATGTCACACTGTACATGAAGTAAGTGGTCTCAATAACTCTTATCGGTCATCGTCGCATCTTCCGAGGATCAACCTGCCGACCTTCGACGAGTTTCGACAAGTGGGAAAGCTTTCGCGATAAATTCAAATCGATTATTCATGAGGATCAAAGCCTAACGAACGTCGAGCGCATGCACTATCTGTGTTTCTGTGTAAACAGGGATGCAAGTAACGCCTTAGACCATCTCGCGGTAACCAATATATGATAATTTCGCTATCACGTGGAATATTCTCGTTTCTATATGATAATAAACGTCGCCTTATTACAATACATTTACAATCGCTTTTCAATTTATCGTCGCTTACAACAGAAACGACCTTCGCATGCTTCGCAATCAAACCAACAAAGCAATATAGGCTCTGAGCAATCTCGGTTGCGCGACTGAACATTGGGATGATTGGTTTGTTTTTCTAGTGTCACAAAAGCTCCATAAATCATCGCGAAAAGCTTGGGAACTTAAACTCGGCGTTACAGTAGATTACCCGCGTTATCGCGAACTTGATCAATTTCTTGCATCGCGCATTCGCGCGTTCGACGCGATTGCTCCCGTGAACACAACGGAAAAAGCACAGACCTCTTCCAAAAAGAAAGTTCTCGCCTTACATATACCGCGTCTACCGTTCCGTTTTCATGCTCATTGTACAAAGCGAACCATCTATTGAATATCAATGTTCTACGTTTCTCAAGCAAACTCCATTCCAACGTTTTAAATTCATTAAAAATCAGAAACGCTGTGTAAACTGCTTCAGTTTCCGTGAAAGATTGTAAAAATTCTCGCGCGTGTCGACAGTGTAGTAAACGGCATCACACGTTATTGCATTTCGATCATTCCGTTCAGCCTGTCGACGCTAAGCTATCGTCGACGTCTGTACCAACGAGTAGCGAGAGTCTCCCCGCCGTCGCTACGCATTTATTGTCGAAAACCGTAGCACCGACCTTCAAAATCTTGCTCGCTACGGCGCGCGTACGAGTTTATTCGCCTCATAACCGTTTTATCACCATTCGCGCGCTCCTCGATCAGGGATCCGTCTCTACGTTTATTTTCGAATCGCTTGCTCAACGCCTACATCTTGCGAGAATTAATCGTTCCGTTTGCATTACCGGCATTAGCGAAATGCAATCCGTCGTGCGTCACGCTGCCCAAATCACGCCAAATTACTCCGACGCATCGCGACGGACCTGCTTATATCACGACTGCATTTATACTGCGATCAACTAACGAAGTGTTTACAGGATCGAGTCGATACTGCGTATAAGTGGAAACACGTCGCAGGGCTCGAACTTGCCAATCGTGACCCCATGAGTTCGGATCGACATCATAATCGGATCTATTCTTCTTCGGCACACTCGTTCTCGACGGCGTTCGAAAAGATTCCGAACATGAGCCTATCGCGCAAAATACGACTCTCGGTTGGATTCTGTCTGGACCAATAGCCTCGTTTCCGACTTCTGAGTCATTTTCCACGCCTGCGCATCACGGAGTCATTATTGAAACTCTCGATCGCGATCTTCGTCGCTTCTGGGAATCGAGGAAGTACCTCAGGGAGCTCCGCGGAGCCCTGAAGAACATCAGTGCGCCGTTCTCGTACGCCGGAAGGACGTTATATCGTTCGACTACCGTTTAAAA
>NW_017304471.1:0-433 GCF_001594115.1 Trachymyrmex septentrionalis | reverse complement strand
AGCAAAAATATATGTAAAAAAAAAATTAAAATTACAAATGTTTCTTTTTCTACTTTCCTTTTTTTTTTGAGAAAAATATCGAATAAAAATATTTTTGTTACTTGAAGGAAAAAAAACAAGAAGTGATTTATTACTTATTTCTAACCAACCTTTCCGATTTCAACGAAAAGTTTTCCCCCTTGCAGCGACATCGCGGTAGCGGCAGCATCGGTAAGCTTATCGATGACGATGTCGCGTACTCGTTTAACGATAGAAATATACGCCGATCGCAAATCTCTTTGACGCGCACGAAGATAAGCTTATGCGCGTCGCACCGCGGTGAGATCAGCTTTTCGTCAGCCGCGGTGCTCTCCGCTGACAAGTTCGCGCGGGGGTACGCTGGCGCAAGCACTCGTCCGCCGCGCGAAGGGGCCCCCGTCGGCGCGTTGATCAG
>NW_017304470.1:801-1158 GCF_001594115.1 Trachymyrmex septentrionalis | reverse complement strand
TACCTCTGGTATCTTTTAGACCAATTTGAACTAAGTTAACCAATTTTGTTTGGGTATATCCCATCGAATTAAAATTTTATACATTCTCTCCTGTTTTATCGAATCATACGCTTTTTTGAAATCGCATTTTTTTCCAGGATTTACCGAATAGTAAAGATTTGGTCCGCAATCGATCTATTTCTCCTAAAGCCTCATTGATGGTCTCCAATTATCTCATCTACATATGATACAAGCCTCATTAATAGGATGTTCGACAAAATTTTATAGCATGTAGATAAAAGTGAGATGCCCCGGTAATTGTTACAACTCATCTTGTCTCCCTTTTTGAAAATCGGGATTATAATTGATTCTTTTCAT
>NW_017304470.1:0-500 GCF_001594115.1 Trachymyrmex septentrionalis | reverse complement strand
CCGGAATCAAGTCAATACCCGGTGTTTTGTGATTTTTTAATTTTTTGATCGCGCTTTCTACTTCTGAAATTGTCGGTTCGTTAATCCTAAGTTCAGCCATGTGATACTCAAAACTCCCTATTTCTCGGTCGTTTTCAGATTCCACATTCAATAACCGATCAAAATAGTTTTTCCATGTGTTTAATACTCCCGTTGTATCCGTAATTAAATTATCGTTCTCATCCTTTACCATTTCCGTCCTGACTTGGAATTTTTTCTAAAATTATTTATCCCCATGTACATGCCACGTACGTTCCTACTTTGACAATTTTCGTCTATTTCCTCAATTTTACGTTTTAAGTACTAACGCTTTTTAATTTTAAACATATTATGAGCCTTTTGCCTAATATTAAAAAACCGATCCCGAGTTTCATCCGTATTTAACCATGAATTAACCATGTGATAACAACGGTATAAAGACTTTTTATGTATAAACAAAATAAACAAAATAAATGGCGAAA
>NW_017304469.1:0-421 GCF_001594115.1 Trachymyrmex septentrionalis | reverse complement strand
CGCATGCGCGCGGAGCTTGGACGTAACAGTTCAATCGTACGTGAATAATGTCGAGTTCTACATCAAGACTTATCCGAATTGTGCATACAATGAATTTGCGAACATTTGCGTTTAGTACTTTGTATTACGGGTTTCTCTTTTTTTCTGATTTATTTGTCTGAAGAGGGCTCAATCCGGTAGCCAAAATTTGTTACTGAATTTTTATTTTTTTTATCTTTTATTTTTTATGTAATTTTTATTTTTATTATATACTTTCTTCGATTTTTTTTTCTTTTTTTGTATTTTATTCTTTTAATTAGATGACTATTTTTTAAAAATGAAATGTGCTGACTCTTACTTTGCCCTTTATTTATTGTTATTTATTTGATATAATGTACACTCATTTAAATTGAATTAATTTTCAGAAATAATAATTGCGTGC
>NW_017304468.1:0-1098 GCF_001594115.1 Trachymyrmex septentrionalis | reverse complement strand
GGAATTTCCAGATGCTATTCAAAATTAAAGAAAAAATTATGCTTTTAGTAACTTTTTCAATACAATACTTATTCGCGAAAATTAGTTTAAATTTATATTGAACGATCGCTTACTACGTATCTTGACACAAATCCTCGCAAATATGACTCGGAGTAAGTAATAAAAACCGAATACTGATAAAAAATTGTTTCTGACAATTATGAAGGATCGTAGCTAGCGACAGTCTTTATATATTGTGCGAGGAAAGGAAAGGAAATGAGAGTAGAGAGGGTAATTCTATATGTGGGTAGAGAGACTTTTTCCCATGCAGTAGATAATGAGTGGTAGATAAATTTCAGGGAAGCGTTCTGTATCACTCTCTTTGTTTAAACCCTTTTCTTGTCGTTTGATATGTATCTTCTCGGAGACCATCCTTTTATAATACGAATGTTTGGAATCAAGAATGCTAGTATTATCCCAATCAGTCGTATGATTATCATTATCAAGTTTGTGACAAGAGATAAGTCAAAGAATTAGTAGGTTTTTTAAATCGGTTATGTTCTTTTAATCGCGCTTTTAGTTTCCTTTTTGTCTGTCCTACATAAGAATAATTGCAGTCATGACAGTTAATTGTATAAACAACATTCAAATGGTCTTCTTTTTTAATTTTATCTTTGTCTGTTTTTATGTAAGTGTTCATACAATTCATTGATTTGTAAATTATATTATCTCTATTTTTTATTGCACTTTTTTGTAGATTATCTCGAGAACTTTCCAAAACATTATATAATAATTAAGTTTATTTTCATAAAGTACTTTTCGAGTTATAAGGCTCGGGATAAGCTATTGGATAATGCTAATGTCGACTTGGAAGTTACAGCTGCGCCGGCATTAGAATTACCTAAGGTGTCCGACAGACGGCTAAAACCTCTTGAATGTTGTTCAGGATCATGACCTGGATAACATTTGCCAAGATCAAGGTCATTGAAGGTTGTTCCTCTTACTTTCATTTTTGCACTAAAAATTACATTTCTACGTAAATATGAAATATTAAGACTTTAAATACAAAGCCCCTTTTCGGTCGAGTGTTAAGATGTTGAACTACTATCTAATATACAT
>NW_017304467.1:0-611 GCF_001594115.1 Trachymyrmex septentrionalis | reverse complement strand
ATAATTTTAAAATTGAATTCTTAATTACACATCGATGTGAGTCCAATATTATCCTAAATATTAAACATTGCATATTGATTCATCAATTTCATAAAAGAGTGTACAGTTATTACTTAATAAGTTAATACAAAGTAAACTTTTTCCAACTAAAAAGAAACTGTTTTCTCTTTCTAGAAAGAATTTAATTGGACAAGTGCATGGATTCACAAACACCGTTGGGAAGTAATGCATTACTTATAACGTTGTTACTTTTTTGGTAACGATCGTTTCTTTTTTCTGTCTTTAGTAACGCTAACGATAAGATTACATTTTTGCAGTAATGATAATGATTTAACCGTTACTTTTATCGTTACTTTAAATTTTATTTGATGGATTGGATTGGATTATATTTTGATTGCTGGCGTTGAAAGATGTTTTGCTTTTGTATCTCCAAAAGTGTATTTCTAGTTAGCCAAGTTGTGTCGTTGTTATAACAAACAAATGAAATACTTAAAAATTTTTTTAATACTCGTAAGTATATATATATTTATATACATTTACAATTGTAGATAATTCAATTAACAGTTGTATTATCTATAATAAAAAGTTATTATTTGCAATAAATACAATTA
>NW_017304466.1:0-263 GCF_001594115.1 Trachymyrmex septentrionalis | reverse complement strand
CCCCCGCATGGGCGTTACAACTAAAGGCTGGGGGGCAAGCCCCCCAGTCTGGTTATGGCACAATAATCATACCTCCCCGGTTCACAGGCCGGGGAGGTATATCATCACAGTTGTTCGTCGGCTCCTCCGGGATATCACAGATAAGTTGTCGAAGTATAAAAGTCCCGGAGGAGCACGCGCGGCGTGAGCAATCCATGATAAAAATTAAAATTGTATATCGCGACCACATTCACACTCGTTTAAAATACAATATTGTAAAACGC
>NW_017304465.1:0-405 GCF_001594115.1 Trachymyrmex septentrionalis | reverse complement strand
AAAATAATTCATCAAAAAAATGTGGTTTTAAAGCAGAGAATTTGTTTGTAAAGCAGACATTCTTAGAAAAGAACTAAATTTATCATCACATATCAGACTGGACTAACTTTTGCAGAGATGCAATTCATGTAATTTATATAACTTACTAGGAAAGGGTGAATTGTTTGTAAAGCAAGAAAGAACCTCGCACTAATTTTATGTAAAATGTATCGCAGTCGAATTGCCTGAAATTTTATTATAATGTAGATTATGTAGATTATGATGTCTTGATCAGAAGTCTTCATGACAGTTTTCGAGATATTGGATGACACATATTGGAAATTTAGCTAAATTCCAACATTTAATTTCTAAAATCTCGAAAAACTATTTATTCTTGAACCTCCTGTTTATGAGGACTTTTAATTA
>NW_017304464.1:0-658 GCF_001594115.1 Trachymyrmex septentrionalis | reverse complement strand
CGTGACCGTGAACAAAACATTAATACTTGATACATGCGAATTAATAAAATATATAATATAATTATGTACCTTATCAATATCGATAAAAGTGTTGAGAGTCCATTAATAAAAAAGAGAGAAAACGCAGGTAGATGATAATCCATATCACACAATGGTTTTTTCAAAAAAAATTTTTGAAGCAAATTTGCAAAAGTAGCGAACATCTGACTTCCACAATATCGAATAACGCAAATAATATAATTTTGATATCTTGAATATATTTACCCAATAATGCGCTGTCATGTTGACATCTATGACTCGTGCTATTTCATCAGGACATTGATTCAGAAATGATTTAACAAACGCTATACCAGCATTATTAATCAAGATAGTAACGTTACCTACTTCTTCTTTTACTTTTTTGGCTACTCTAAAAACTTCTTCCTTATCTGCTACATTACATCTGTAAAATATAAAGATTTTATTTAGAATTTTAATTAGATAATTTAATGGGCGGTGATATACATATATTCATGACTAGAACAGATATTTACGTATGAATTCAAATAGTTTCTACATTCCGAGTATTGTTATATACAAACTTACCCATATGCATACACAGAATATTTTCCCATTTTTTTAATATCTTCCACTGTTTTATTGTTAATTTCTTCATTAA
>NW_017304463.1:0-251 GCF_001594115.1 Trachymyrmex septentrionalis | reverse complement strand
AAAATGTTCCATTTAAACTTTTGTTTCAAAAAATCTCGAAAAGATACGAAGTATATAATAAAAGGTACAAAAATATTTTAGGTAAATGTTGAACGGTTTTGTGGAAGACCTATTTTGGTCTTTGATTACACATGTAACATGGACTGCTAGCAGCAACTTCAGACTAGTAATTATCCCATGTAACAGAAAGAGAGGTACATATATCATCTTTAGTTACTGATACAAAAAATATTTGGGGATTTTATACAATC
>NW_017304462.1:0-506 GCF_001594115.1 Trachymyrmex septentrionalis | reverse complement strand
ATATGGGGATATAAGGAGTGGAAAGAGATAGAAGCCATACAAGAAAATGAATATTTGAGATGGGTGCTAGGATTGGAATGGAATACCCCAGGGTACATAGTAAGAGAGGAATTAAAGAGAAATAAGATGAGAGTAGAAACGGGATGGCGAGCAGGAAGATGGGAGGAAAGGATACAGAAAGGAGAAGGAGGGGAGATTGGGAGATTATGTATGCTAGAAAGAAGAAAGGAGGAAGGGGAGTGTGATATGAAAGAATGGACTAGGGAGAGTATAGAGAGAAGAGACTACTTGTGGCGAGGCGGCCTAAGCGAAGAAAGTTTAAATGAATACGGAGAGGATAAATGGGAAAAAGTAAGGGACAGGGATATAGAAGTGGACGAGCAGGAGAGGGGAGAAAGAATAAGGCGATCAAAAACGTGTAGGAAGTACAATAAGATATATGGAATACCTGAGGTATAATACATAAGGAGGTGTGGAAGGAAAGAGGGCAAAAAGATGGTAAGGAT
>NW_017304461.1:1285730-1286978 GCF_001594115.1 Trachymyrmex septentrionalis | reverse complement strand
TCTATGTAACTTGCGCTTGATTATCTGCGCTGACTCTTATTAACCCTTTATTTGTTAATTTTTTTTTGTATTTTAAAGATGCAAAGGCTGTTTTAATTATTACTGTTTATTACTTATTTATTATTATTACAATGAAAATGAAGATTTGCTGTTGCAGCAAATTAGGTGGTAAAATATGGTATAGCATTTTTAATTGATTGCAGCAGCCAATTCGTGGCTGTGTTAATCTGTCGAAATCCTATACTGACATTGCGGATAGGCTAATGCAACCAAAAATAAGCTGCTACAACCAAAAATGCTGCTATAGCCAATTAAAATTGCTGGGCCATATTTTACCATCTAATTTGTTGCAGCAGACAATCTTTTTTTTCAGTGTATGATCGCAATTAGTATAATTCATCCCGTTGAATTTATCAGCGATAGACCATGGTTAGACATTGGCTGCATTCAGCGGAGAAAGCAGCTTTGCAACTGTTGTAAAATTTTTCAACATGATTAGTTTAGACATTTAAAATCCGTAAGAAACCAAAGCAAGAACCAATTGTATATTAAAGAATTTTACAACAATTGAAAAGCTGCTTTCTCCGCTGAATGCATAAATGCAGCCATTAACGTATATTATATTCGCGGTTGTTGCACATTTATGAAGTAAGTAATGTAGGTATACACGGGTGGAGATAAGTGTACCCGAATAGGCAAATAAATAAAAATACGGGTAGGTAGGACAATAAGTATGGATAGGTAGGAACGATGTAAGTAGGATGATAAGTATGAACAGATAGGAATAAACACATCATATGTATGTACTTGATAATTGGAAAGGAGGAATTAAAAATTGAATAAAATTTTAAATTTATTTTAAGTTTCATTTAATTAAGGTCAAAAATAACAAGGGTAAGTTGTAACACTTATATAAAAAAACGTTATAAACAAAATATGCAAGTGTAAGGAAGATACAGAAGTTTAATAAATATATTATAAACTTTTCTTATCTCTTTTTTACGCTTTTGTTACTTTTGATCCTAGTTTTTCCTATAAGAGCATTCCGTTCCAATTATCAAATATAAAAATAAAATGAACTAATTTCAAATTTTATTGATATTTCAGATACCCTAAAATTAAACTTTTTTGTAAAATTTTGTACGCGTTTAAATTATGTAACGTGATATATCGTATATTGTAATTAATTGTATTGTAAATAAATGTATGTACTTATAATAGTATTAGGTATGTATTATAAAATTTATG
>NW_017304461.1:1281179-1285630 GCF_001594115.1 Trachymyrmex septentrionalis | reverse complement strand
AATTTAATAAATATTTAATTAAAAAATTTTTTTTAAATTAGATTTTATTTTGAATTAAAAAGTCATTAATAATTTTAAATAACTTTTAATTAAAATGTTTTATGTTAAAATAATCTTCAATTTTTCTTCGTATTTATTAGTATACAATTTTATTAAATAAGTTATGAAGATTGGAGCTTTGACTGAGGCAAGTTAAATATTAACTTTTTGTTTGCTTTTTCACATTTACATTTTTAATAGTATAGAATTACAAGTATATTTTAGTGATCAATTTATTATATGCAAAGGCCTCATCTTTGCATTAATATATGGCAGTAATTGCGTGCTTTGTACCGATGGAAAGTCGAAATTATTTTTATCATGGAGAGTTACTCCTCGTCGCTTTTCGTAAAGTCTATTCGCGAAGTCTAGCTTGGTGTCTCTTCTAACCCCGAATTTTCTTGTCTGCAGTTACTGAAAGTAATAATTTTGTCAATGAGTCAATAATAATTGCTACATATTTTAAAGCCAAATTGCGAAATTATAATTTATTTCTAGCAATAATTATAGTTTATTTCTAGCATTTCTAGGTATTTTCTAGCATACAATTTTTGTCGCTTTCTTTACTTTAGTAAATGTTCTCTCACTAATAATAATGTTAGTAACAGTACTGTCTTAATAACATATGGAATTTAGTATTATATATGATTAATATAAATATATACATATAATGATTAGTTATTCAAATCCAAATTATTAAGTAAATAAATTTAATTTTTATACAAACAATTTGCTTATTTTTCGATGATTGTTCTAACAAAAATGTGGTTACGAATGTGTATATTTAATTTTCTAACTCTTATTTTTTAAATCATTTTTTTAGGTATTGGACATCACGCTATTCCAAAAATTATTTATTATTAATTTTTGTGTATATTTTTTATGATAAAATACATGCAGGTATTATGAGATTATAGTTAACAAATTTTAATATCTGTCGACTTTAGATAATTTTTATCAAAATATTTCATATTCTTTTATAGTGTATCGTGATTATATGAATTCAATTAAAAATGTATGGGTAGAAAAAATTCGAGATAAGTCGAATGGGTACCCTCATATTAGCGGGATATCAATAACTAAAATTTTTAAAGAAAATACTGAAAAATAAGGAATTGCTAAATTTTATATAATACATTTTTCAGTATATATATATACATATATAAATATTCCTTAAAATCCCGTTATTATCGGGTTCGGCTTATCTCGAACAGTTGGTACCCGAGAAACTTTTGTACCCATACATATAAAAAATTACAATAACGCATGTATTTTATTAATAAATATATTCCTTTGTAACCACGCTAGTCCATAAGGAAATCATTCTATTCATTTATTTTTAATAAGAAATAATTTTTAGTGATGTGTGGCAGAACATACTTTCTCGCGAATTTTAATATTATATTAATAATGTGATAAAAATGGTAATTGTAATTGACATGCTATTAAAATTATTAGTTAATTACTACCGTAAGTGGTCTAGAAGATTCGGGATTCACACTCTCCTGTAACAAAACCATTGGTGTTTAACAAATTGCTTAATTTTTCTTTGCGAATGGATCTTGTGAATTTGACGTAGAATCGAAATACATTGGGTTCGCTCTCCATTATGAAGATTATTTTTTTTTGTATCGGATACTAACGCGCATATCACAAAGCAGAGAGATCTTAATATATAATCAAATTATTAAGATTATCTTGAACGCGACGAAAGTATTATCGTAAATCTATTAATGACTTTTAATCATTATATTAATAAGTTGTCGCAAATAAATAATTAATAGTAAATATGATCTAATAGTTATTAGTATTGCTTTTCGCGTTTATATTTTATTAAATATTGGTTTAGAAAAATTTGTGTTATTATACGTATTTTTGAAGGTTTCGTATAATTCCGTATTATTAATTTGTGAATTATGCTCCTATATTATTATCTTTATTATATTTTGAACAGCATTTATAATTGTATATTGTATTGGAAACAATTATTATAATTGTATTTAAATTATATAAAAGATTACAATAAAAGATAATATTAAAAGAGTTTTTGTAACATAATTAGTAAAATATGATAAAATAATTAAACATAAAAAAAAAATAAATTAAAAATATATTTACCTGCAAAAACGAGCTACTAAATTTATTAGTAACCTGTTTGTTTTTACGGGTGAGTATACTTATAAAGAAAAGAGGACCGCCGATAAAATCGGCGGGGGTGGTGGAGGGCCTCTAGCTCGTTTTTGCTAAAGTAAATCTTAATTTAACGATATATGATTGTAAAAGTTTAAAGTATATTCGAAAACTTTATAATTAGAATTGTTAGTGCGATTATAGAGACTTTAGAATATATTTATATACTTTTAATGTTTTCATATTACTATTATTATTTCTATTACTAAAAAGTAATTTTACTAAAGGAAAAAATATATATATAAGGATATATAAACATGTATGGACATATTTAATATATAATTCATAACAAGTTTATAAATATTTATGCGTGTATGTTTATACATATTTATACATATCATAAAAAGCATAATATTAAAAATTTTTTATCCAGTAAAAGAAGTATACGTCTATCAGCGGGTATAATATAAATTTTTTTTATGTCTTTAGCTCCTTTCCTTTTACTAAAAATTTAATTAAAATAGAAAATTTAAATTGTTTCTTCAGTTCGTTGTCTATTATAAATAACTATTAATATGTAATTAAATGTTTAGAATTTTATCGATAAAGTTACAAGCATTTAATTTTTTGTTATTAATTTATGATTTTAATTTACATTTTTTAAGACTAATTATTTATTATTTTATAAGTAATCAGTCTTAAATTTTTCTGTTATACAATTTCTTCGATAGCCATCATTTAAGTTTAATTGCTTTTTAATTTTCAGAAAGAATATAATTTTTATATTTAGAACGCGCTTTTAATGATAAATATCTATTGAAAACGTGCTAACATCGTATAAGCATGTTCTGAATACGTACAGACTTCTTCGGATTCAAGAAACGCATGATCTCAAATTTCGAAGAAGACTGGTATTTTTCTCACGCGTTTATATACCATATGTGAAAGCTAGCAGCGATCCAATGAACGCTCAGATATAGCGGCCACAGCAAGGCCCACGCTCATTGGCTGGCTTAGAGTGGTGGGGTTCGACGTTCCGCCGGCTGTATAAATAGAGGTGTAATTCGCGAGATCTCGCTATTGCGACTCGGCCAGGGGATAGGTTTACGTCTTGTAATATAACGTCGAAGTAGTACGCATCTGGGTGTTCGTCCTGTCATATAACGTTGAAACAACTCGCATTCTTGGTTTCGAATCAACTTTGTCGACTATGGACCTTTCTTTCACAAGTATCCTGATCCAAATCCTGATCAGAAGTTTAGAAAATAAAACGACGAAAAACGGCTCGAAAGGATCTTTCGAATTACAATAAGGTAACTAATAAATATTGTCAAATTATTAATATTTTCACGCGCGACGCGAGAAATGTTTAAAAACCGATCGAGCAGTTTGGAAACGTCTTACATGTTAATTAAAATATTTAATGTTATTAATACGTAATGCGACACAAAGTATAATTAACTTTGCATTTATCTCCTATAACATTTTACATATCGCGTATTGTAAATCTAGTAGTACTAGTGCACTGATTGTTCGGCCGAAAGTATTTTTCGCAATACTCGTTCGGTCGAATCAAAAGTAGTACGCATTAATTTTGATAATTCATGAAGTTGATCGCGCGCAAGAAACGACGCTGCTCCGCCATTTTGATGAGATCGCGACGGACACGAGACGAACGAGACGAGTGGCAGAACGCACGCCTCGTCGCTCGTCATTTGTCAGTCTCAGTGAATCTGCTGACGCGGTCAGACATGTTATTTCGTCATTATTTTTGGAAAGTGTGACCGGCTTCAAACGCGCAATTGAGTTTTATGTTACTCTTTTAGATTTTCGTATTCTACTGTTTTTTGTTACTCACCGCATAAGCGGCATTTTCGATTCTGGCCGTATCGACTTTGTGTTAGAGTCGGGACCATTTTCACGCGAAGAAGTCACTTGTCAGTCGTTCACCGATGTCGTTCCCGTTTTCGCCGCAATTACATATTATTAAAATAGCAAAGCAGCGCGACGTTTTTCGCGCGCGGTCAACTTCGTGCATCATTAAACTTAACGCGGCGTACTGCTTTTGATTCGTGTGAGTATACAAATATTTTTGGCATGTCATTTAATTGGTAAAAAGAAACTTATACAATCATTGTACTTTTTTCATTTACAATATGCAACTGACGCGGAACATTAATTTGATACTCGTATACTACTAATAATTAGTTAAAACGCATAATCTCAATATTTGTATATATTGCATGAATAATTGGCAGAGGTTCGTACTACGAATGTCGCGG
>NW_017304461.1:1277432-1281079 GCF_001594115.1 Trachymyrmex septentrionalis | reverse complement strand
CTCGTATACTACTAATAATTAGTTAAAACGCATAATCTCAATATTTGTCTGATAGAAGGTATATTGCATGAATAATTGGCAGAGGTTCGTACTACGAATGTCGCGAATATGTATAATATCAATATACTTGTTCTGTTATAATGTACGTATTTCAAGCTACAAGTAGTATATGCAACGCGCATATACTACTTGTAGCTTGAAATACGGAAAATGCATAAACGCGAAGTTAGGAGCATGGGACGCGTAGCGTCATCATCGCTTCGCGTCACTTGGCGCGTGAAGTCGTTCGCGATCCGCGCCGAGACGAAGCTTTCTCGCCTGACACATTCACGTTTCATTTGCAGGACGTGACAGCTTGAGACAGATCGTCCGCTCCGGATCAGGTGGGCATCGGTACTTATTTAATAGGTAAGTGAAACTTGCGTTTATTTATTAACTTCTTTATTCTTTCACTGACGTATTGCATAATAGATATTTGTACGCTGATAATTCGATCGAACGCGCATTTTGCAATACTTGTTTGATTGGAAACCAAAACATGTAGCATCGCCGCGACGACACACGTTACCGCTGTGTCGTCGCATCGCTTTTGGCATTAAATTGATCGCACAGAGAACGGCCTTTTATTATTTTACAATTAAATGCAATCCATTGCGTTCTCGTTTTATTTATGAAATATCGCGGGGATCAAACATGTCGTAATTTCGTATGCTGATTTTTGCATTATCGCAACACGATTAAATACGCGTTAAATGTAATTACATCGGAACTGTTGAATAAAGTATAAAGCCGCGCGATTGTTATTCTAGTGATTAATTATAACTGCAGTTAATTATAATTAATAATTTATTTGTTTCTGCAAACATAAAGAAATGGTAATACACAAAAGAACAAATAAAATAAAAGTTGGAGCGATGACAGGGATGACGGCGCAGAGGATTGCAAGATGAACATTTTATAATTAATTAATTTTATTATTTACTATTGATGAAAGTAATTATTTATATGCATAGTACAGCATTTTAGATTTATGTAATATAATTACATTCTGCGTGTGATATACAAGGTGTTTGGAAAATAATTATACATCTTTTGCAGAGGCAGAATGAACTAAACTGACAAGAAAATTGCAAAATGGTAGAGGACTTCTCAGGTTAGTTATTCTGCCCCTATGCAAGATTTATCATTATTTTCCAAATCCTGTATATACTAACAAATAAATAAGATATTTTGTATTATATTTTAAGATTGTTTTAGTAAAATATTTATAATTGTGAATAAATATTTCAAAATATATTTAAGATATTTAATTAATACAGGTCATTTTTTAATTAAATTTTATATCAAAAATGTAATTTTAAATCTCAAATAAGATTACTTGCATACATAAACTCCAATAAAATTATTCAATATATTTATTTTAAACATTTTAGTTGAATGTATTTGTTTGTATTACAGATTAGTATTGTACGGAGATACTACAATTCCGCTGTTGCATATCGTGGGTGATTGCAATCTAATAAAGGGATCCGATAATTTGTGAGGAAGTAAAGGAAAAAATTTGAAAATTTGAAAGGAGGAAACATAGGAAAAGCATCGATTGCCGTTGGAATAACTTTGTGGTAAGCATTATTGTTTACTACAATAAAATTAGCATTTCCTTCTCGTTTATTCGGATTATTTTATTTCAATTTAAAAATAATAATTAGAGAAAATAATTAATCTAAAACATTGAAAAAGTTTACTTTCATAAAGATATTTTTTTGAATAATGAACAATTATTTTAATATTTAATTGAAAAGTAATTAAAAAATTCTGTGCGCATAAGAAATATCTTATAAATCATTGATTATTTTGTATACGTTAGTTTAATGTATAATTCATGATTGTATGTTACAGAATCATTATACTATATGGCCAATAACTCTATTAGTACGCATCGATCGGTGAGTGATAAAATATTTTATTAATGAGGTAATGAATTTTGAAAATTGTGTCATATATGTTTATATACCAACATTGTTACAATTCACACGAGTGAATATACAAAACTTCATGAATCCATTGACTTAAAATGAAAAAATTATAAAACATTGTGATAAATATTTAATCTTGGATTCCTTTTTATTATTTGTGATTTTGATACGAAAAAAATTTGCGTTTTACAAATTTTGCTGAAATATCTAAAAATATAGATGGATATATATTTTAAAAAAATTACGTTGTACCATCAAAATAATTATATAGAAAATTTAAACGTAATACAGACTGTAAAAAAGCGAAGCTATACAAACTTTTGATATTTTAGCAATCAACTCCTTTTATATTTAGGTTAATTTTTAGATATTTTATCAAAACCATTCTTTCTGTGTATTACTATGCTTAAAATTGTACCCGTACAGGTACGAAAATAGAGAAAAAAAATAGAAAATAAAATGTATTAATGTGTGTGTGTGTTATACAATAAAAATAATTTTAATACAAAATAAAGATTCGAAATTAAATCTTATTGATATAGATAACTATTATTTATATTCAATTAAATTTAAAAATAAAGAAATGTTTAAATATAAAAAGATACTAAAGTTAAATTCCTCCTTTTCTGTGGAAATATAAAAAGCAAAAATCAAACTAGTAATATATAAAATTAGAGCATAATAAAAAATGTTAATAGTTTCATATATACATATATGGAAATATATATTATTAAAATAATTAGACTTTTGTTAAATTAAAATTATTGAAATAAACACAAAATAAAAAAGAAATAAAATAGAATTACAAAATCATAAAACAAAATATTGAAAATTTATAAAGTTTTTCTAAAGATTTTATAAATATTTGCAATATGTAAAATAAAAATAAAGAATTATATTTTGCTAGGAAAAAATTTATTAAATTAGATAGGAATATTTTTCTTTCTCCTAATCCCCTTCTTAATACTTCTCCAAGATTAAATATTTTATAAATTGGTGCAAAATAACAATATATATAATACATATACATAATATACATATATTTGTATATTGATATTTTCTAATTATTATGTGAAATATAAATACTTCCTTATAAAAATAAGAAATATTACAATTAAATTATTTTAATTAGTTTAAGTGTAATGTATTTGAGTTATTATATATTTGCATATAAACACGTTGTTACATATGAATATAAATAGATAATTTTAACTTTTATAGAGCGCCAATTTTAATACAATGCTTTGTAGTTTATTCATCAGATTGATTGGCAAATTGATTTTACAACAAACAAAATAAAATAATGTGATTTGAGATCCTAGAAATATTTACATAGCAGAAATTTTTTAAATTATTATAATGTTGATATTAAAATTTTCTTATAAAAAAACAGATATTTCATATTTATAATTAATGTATACTTTTAAAATATATAGATGCAAATAATTTTCAAGACATAAATAAATAATAATAATATAATAAAGAAATATGTACATGGAAAAACACAGCTATAAGCGTTGATATAACGCGATAAAACACACAATATATAAATATTTTATAATTATTACTGAAATTTAGTATCTTCTTAGATTTCACGTCATTATTTCTTATTTGATACGCGATTAAAAAAGATACCATTAGAGATTTTCGGGTATCGATAAACCGACGGAA